>NC_136537.1:24591044-24646044 GCF_910591455.1 Pholis gunnellus
GTGGTTAACATTGTGAATTCAAACAAGACTGCTTGGTTAGGTTTAGGAAAAGATCACGAATCTCATTAAAATAAGGATGTTTGTTGTGCACATAAGTTAGTTAAGTAGTCACATAAATAAGTGAAGGTTGACTTGTGGCTTCACACAGAACACAAACAGCGGTCTCCTGGGTGAAAGTCCTGTGTTTGTTTGGCCTGTCCAACCATCCATCTGTCCATCTTCCTCCCTGAACGGATTTCTCGCTCTCGAAATGCTCTCGAAATGACGCATGAAAAGCACGAAGCGTAGCGAGGATGTGCGAAATTACTTTGGCATTTATGTCATTCATACGTCATCTGGCAGAGACCAAACATGAAATACACGTAACTTATGATATAAAGACGTAAAAACAACCCGAAATCGCCGAACTCGAGGCTTCAAAACATCCACAAACCAAAGGATGACGTCACGACGACTACGTCCACTTCTTAAATACAGACTCTCTAAAACCACAGCTCACATAGAAATACAAAGTTTCATGGTAGAGCCAAAAAATGTGCTTTATCATGCTGACCATCGTCATCACCACCCGCACATAGGTAGAACAAAGTCTTATCATTTAAATGGCATTAAGAGTTATTCCCAAAAATCAGTTCTGTGCAGCCAGAGATAGAGTCTAACAACCCAAAACACTGCAAACAGATCAGGGTTTCTTCTTCTTTTTCTCTTCCTTTTCTTGTGCATGATGTGGCACAGAGAAAGTATTTTTATAACTATATTTATGTTGCTTTAAGTGTCTGTGAGCACTCGAGTGAAATGACTTCATGATATTCTGGTCTGTCACGTCTCAACACGGTGAAAAGCTGCAGATGGATAATTCAGCAGCAATTGAGAAAAAACATAATTGCGGCTCCTCACCTCCGTGAGACATGTTGAGTCAAACACAGAGAGACAACTGCCACGTATACAGAGAGAGAGAGAGAGAGAGAGAGAGAGAGGGAGAGAGAGAGAGAGAGAGAGAGGGAGAGGGGAGAGGAGGGGAGAGGGAACAGTCTGGGTGTGAGAGGAGGGAGAGGGGGAAATAAAAGACTGGAGGAAAAAGAGGGTGAATGTGGGAGGAGGAAAGGAGAGTCTCACGGTATAACGACACCTCCTCCCCCCTCTCCTCCTCCTCCTCTTCCTCCTCTTCTCCTCATCGTCGGCTGGACTGTGGCTTCCAGGCAGAATGGAAAATGCCACGTTGCATCGCAGCTTTTTCTTTTTTTTCCCACCTCTCCCTCCCTCCCTCCCTCCCTCCCTCCCTCCCTCCCTCCTTCCCTCCCTCCCATCCAGCTGTTACTCACATCAGCCCATGTGGGAACAGACAGGAGCAATCCTTCAGCCCCCGCCTGCATCGAGGAGCAGTGAGGGAGGGAGGGGGGTTTTTTGGAACTCGGCTGCTTCTGTCTGTCGGCGTGACGGCAGGTGTTTGGATCGTGAAGCTGCGGTGATGAGGCGAATGTTCCAGAGGACTCAATGTTTTCACTGAGAAGCTTCAGAGCTGTTACGTGTTGATGAGTTACATGATAGAAATTCAAGACTTCATGCATCATGTCCAGGAAATATAAAACCGCTGTTATGTATTAAATTCCACTTACGTACGTTGAATACCTGCTGTCTTTAGAGAGACCTTCTGCTATGTTACATACAGCTTAACAGCAGTGTATTTATGGTTTATGTCAACTTAAAGTTACTGTGAGGAACCTTTTAACTGGTTGTGAGACAGCCTCAGTTTAGTCCTGATCCTCTATAAGACCTCCATCAGTAAACGAGACCATCAGAGAGAAGATGGTCTGTTTCTATAGAGTTGTTCTTAAAGCTCGTCATCAGTGTGACCAGATCGGATTTCGCACAAAATCAGACAAAATAACACAAATTCACCAGAAACTCCTTCAGTTCAGGCTCCACCAGAGACCGGTCCACTGAGGACAGACCCAGATCCTCCAGCAGAGACCGGTCCACCGAGGACAGGCCCAGATCCGGCTTCACCTGCAGCCTTGGACCTGCAGTCGGAGCTCCGGAGGGAGGAGGAGAGCTCATCTCCCGGCAGCAGTAGCGTCTCCTCCTCCTCCTCCTCCTCCTCCTCCTCCTCCTCCTCCAGGAGCAGAGCTTCTCCTCTCTGGTAGAAGGCCAGTTTGGCAATCTCAAAGAAAAGCTCTAACCCTCCGACAGGAAGTGAGGATTGTGCTGCAGTCTGAACTCAATGTGGAGAAGAAGAATCACTGCTCTCTCCCACGAGCAGCGTTTGTATTTACACTCGTTTCATTTCCAATTTCGGAAGTTGTGTGACATCCAAAAAGAAATGTATGCAAAGTGTTTGACTTTACTGCCGGCTGTGATCCTGTCTCACGCCTCGAGTCAGGGTTGATTTATTCAGTATTTAACCAAGACCACAACCTTTCCCTGACATTAATAAAATAGTTCGGCTGCAAAGGAAACCATAAATACCGTATTCATGTTTCAGTTGGCATAAGTTTCGTTGGAATGAAACTTAAATATGTTTAATATTCTACAGATGTGTTTAATATTGCTGCAGCCCCAAACAATACAGCGGTTAGAGAACCGAGTATGTAGAAGTAGAGCAGTGATAGTTGCTGGTTTAAACTAAACACCAAATATTTACTGGTGCTTCCGGATCTCTGAAACGGTTCGTTCTGCAGACAAAACATGTCCGCAGTTTAGATCAGTGCAGCATCCAAAAAGGTACTCAAATCATTTCAAGCCCCAACAAAAAGTCAGCAGTTCATTCAAAGCGTGTCGCATTTAATGCATTCATTTAGATTCATAACAAAAAAAATAGCATGTTAACAAATTAACGCACAAAATGTAATACGTTACAATGTATGGATCTATAATTCCACCTTTAGGTAATGAAACGCTTCGAGTTAAAACATCTTCATTTGAGGCTTTTCCAAACAAGTATTCATATTTGTGAATGTCTTTAAATCAGCATCTATATTTCTGCCCTTAAAGTCTCCACGTTGCCATGAATGTTGTCTCTATTGTTGACCAAGACGACCGGCCAACAGCACGATCTATCTCTGAGACACCGGCCTCCGGTCCTGCCGAGTCTTCACAGTCTTAGAACCGATTGGAAGATGAATGTGGTTTATTGGAGAATGCATGGAGGCCTTCTGACCACGTTACTCATCGATATGAACACATGAAGGAACTTCATTTAACAGAGGGTGTAACGCATGCAAACATTTAGAGATCCTCAAGTTTAAAAACAGGTATTTAAATCTAGTCTGCGTCCTCGGTAACATAAATACGCTGCGGTTCTCTCCCACACATCCCCTCACGTTCCCTCACTAGAACCTTCAGCTTAACTGGTTTCAGCAGGAACATAGAGCGTTATAATAAAACAAAGATTTGGGTCGAGAAGCATCCAGTAATGTCAATTATTTTTAAACTAATTTCACTGCCTACTGTTACAACATCAAACTAAGTTAAAACCAATTTAGAACGGATGAAATAGAAGTGAGCTAATAGTTTGTAGGAGACAGAGGTTACTTCTCAGGGGTCTGGTGTGAGAAAATAACATGTTTTTCCTTCATATTATTCAAGTTTATTCAAATATGAACATCTGTTTTAAAAAAGATCTTTGCATTGGGTTTCATCTGTATTGTCAGCTACTCAGTTCCACCACAGAATGAGCTCTACCCACACGGCAGAGAGGGAGAGAGAGGGTACGATGGGAGGTTCGAGAGAAGGGGGGGGCGGGGTCTGCGTGTCCAAACTGGGACGTCCCACTGGAAACGTCTCCCGTGTGAACCGTTGAGGCTGTTAGATCGTCCCGGGGTCCCGTTCACAGCTGACTTGTCTCCTCCGTTGTCCCTGCTCTGCAAAGCTAAAAGGTAAGAGCTCTCACGCTGTTTTTATCATTCGTCATGTGACACAGATCTGGACTACACTCAGTGGCACACTTAGGTTTCAGTTATTCTGTGATAATCCTGCTGTAAAAACCTCACCTTTATGTTGGGGTTAGAAGTCTGCTGAAGTTTAACTCTTACAATGAATTCACATTTCTTTGTCACAAGAAAAATCTGCAAGTCTGAACAAAGTGAACCGAGCAGAAAGATCTTTTCTTCTCAACGTTCACCAAAAGACAGCTGATGCTGCAAACTCAAAATCAAAATCCAGTGTTGGAAAAAGAAAAACCTCACACAGCACATTCTGCAGCAGCTTTACAACAAGTTAAAGTTTAGAATGAGTGGCCGTCTGGTTTAAAGCAGCTACCGTGGCCTCTAACCTCAGGGAACAATCCCCTCTGTCATTACGGCCAAAACAGCTGCAGAGGAAAAAGTCTCCCTGCAGGTAAACAAGCTGTGGTTATGAGGAGTCGCTCTCTGTGCAGGTAATTGTGCCACATCGGCAACAGGAGGGGGGGGTGGGGGGAGAGGGGGGGGGAGAGGGGGGGAAAGCTTGGGGGAGGAGGGAGATGCAGACACAGACTGATTTTTGGACGCTCTTTTGTTCAAATAACGAATGTTTTGTAAAACTTCTGATTCAGACTTAAGTTGAGATGAAGAAACTGCTGCTCTCTCTTTGTTTTTGAAGATTTCCCAGTTTTGTCGAAGGATTCTGAAGGATTGATTGCTGAGAAAAAGTTAAAATAGACTAACTGAACAGAAGTAAAAAGAAAGAAGGGAAGGAGGAGGAGGAGGAGGAGGAGGAGGAGGAGGAGTGGGGGGGGGGGGTGGATGGGATTACAACAAAGCCCCCACGATCGAGCAATGGAAGCCTTTCTCCGACAAATCTCTCTCCTTTCCCTCCCTCCCTTCTTTCCTCTGTGACTCCCCTCAGCTCTCTCTCTCTCTCTCTCACTCTCTCTCTCTCTCTCGCTCTCATTACTCCCACGTAAAGGAATGCGGGTTTCCATGGCGACGGGTTACCAGCTGTTTAAAAAGGCTCCGTGTAGTTTGTTCAGATGCCTTCAAGTGTCGGGGCGTCACTCAGAGAGAGAGAGAGAGCGAGAGGTCTGCAGAGAGAGGCTGAAGTGTTTGGGTGTGAGGCCGTTCTTCACGCTGCAGCGAACGATGTGGGAACAGTTTCCTGTTGCGTTCAGAAGGTTTTATTGTTCCCAGTTTGATGTTGTTGACTGAGCTTAAACCCTCCAACACCTTCGGGATGAACTGGACCGAGCCAGACCTGATCCCCCAACGTGTTGAGTGTCCGTATGCTCAGCGGTGTGATTTGTCTTTACATCCGTTTGAGTTGAGGTTCCAACATCTGGTGGAAAGTGGAGTGAGTAGGAGGTGGGTGTGCCGGGTTGTTGAAAACAGATTTCTCCACTAAAAAAAATGGTGTTGTACACATTGTTCCTTCACATGGATGATTGAGCTTCACTGTGCAGAAATACTACTGAACATGTGTGAGAACAAGATGATTCGTGACATCACAACTATAGCCGTGAAGCCAATCACGGCCCTCAATACAAATGACACACGTGTGGACTTTGTAAAGTGTCTTTGCAAGTTGTTTGAGTCAAATCTGAGGTGAAGCAGATTCTGTCTGCTCTGAAAACACGTTGGACTCCTCTCGCTGACTTATAGCTCCGTCTTTTGTCTCTAAATGAAGTTCTCCTTCACCGTATTCCTCACACCTGTCTGAAGGACAAAGTGTCTCTGGCTGTTAATTGTTGAGGTGGCAGGTCTGGAGGGAAGTGGGAGGAGGAGGAGGAGGAGGAGGAGGAGGAGGAGGAGGAGGAGGAGGAGGAGGGGAGGCGTTTGAGCCGAGGATGCTGGGAAATAGCAGGCCAGTTTGGCAATCTCAGAGAAAAGCTCTAATCCCCCGACAGGAAGTGAGGATTGTGCTGCTGTCGAAACTCAATGTGGAGAAGAAGAATCTGGAGTTTTAACGTCAGCGGAGAGAAAGAAAAAAAGATGGTGGAGAGAAAAACTGCGAAACGTGATAATTAAATAATAAAAAGTAAAGCAGATAGTTTACAGAGTATGTGAGTCAACAGAAAAGGTGGAAAGAGTGACGGAGGTGAGGTTTAGAGAGAGAGAGAGAGAGATCTCAGTGGCTTCAGGTTTGTCAGGAGTTGTTCAGAAACTCTTTTGTTTGTCCGTCCAGCAGTTACGTCACCGCTCCACAGAGCTTCTCTTTATTTCAAACACTGTAAAAGACGTCAGCGAATGGAAACTCATTCTTGATCTGGTTGAATCGCTGTTATTAGCAAATTTAACAAATGTTAACACACTGCCTCGCTGACCACACAGCGTTGATGCCCTCTGACCTCTCACAGTGTACAGACAACACACAGACAGAGACAGATCGCCGGAGACGACAAAAGTCACTTCAACCACAGAATTGCGCTGAGCGGCTTTTGACTGATTAACATCTACAAACAAGGATTTTAGCCGTTGAACCATTTTTATCTTTGCAGAGAGGCAGAGGCATGAAGATGCACATCCACACTTATGACAGCAATGTGAGAACACACAAGGAGAAGAGAGAGCCAAGTGCAATCAAAGCCAAATGAAAGCGTCATTTTCTACTTTATTAGTCTGTCATGTACGGTGACTGAGCAACAATAGTGTGAGGCTCTCCTCTCTCCTCTCTCCTCTCTCCTCTCTCCTCTCTCCTCTCTCCTCTCTCCTCTCTCCTCTCTCCTCTCTGCTCTCTCCTCTCTCCTCTCCTCTCCTCTCTCCTCTCTGCTCTCTGCTCTCTCCTCTCTCCTCTCTCCTCTCTCCTCTCTCCTCTCTGCTCTCTCCTCTCTGCTCTCTCCTCTCTCCTCTCTCCTCTCTCCTCTCTCCCCTCTCTCCTCGCTCCACTCTGCTCTGCTCTCTCCTCTCTCCTCTCTGCTCTCTCCTATCTCCTCTCTCCTCTCTGCTCTCTCCTCTCTCCTCTCTGCTCTCTCCTCTCTCCCCTCTCTCCTCTCTCCACTCTGCTCTGCTCTCTCCTCTCTCCTCTCTGCTCTCTCCTCTCTCCTCTCTGCTCTCTCCTCTCTCCCCTCTCTCCTCTCTCCACTCTGCTCTGCTCTCTCCTCTCTCCTCTCTCCTCTCTCCTCTCTGCTCTCTCCTCTCTCCTCTCTGCTCTCTCCTCTCTCCTCTCTGCTCTCTCCTCTCTCCTCTCTGCTCTCTCCTCTCTCCTCTCTCCTCTCTGCTCTCCCCTCTCTCCTCTCTGCTCTCCCCTCTCTGCTCTCTCCTCTCTGCTCTCCCCTCTCTCCTCTCTGCTCTCCCCTCTCTGCTCTCTCCTCTCTCCTCTCTGCTCTCTCCTCTCTCCTCTCTCCTCTCCCCTCTCTCCTCTCTCCTCTCCCCTCTCTCCTCTCTCCTCTCTCCTCTCTCTCCTCTCTCCACTCTGCTCTGCTCTCTCCTCTCTCCTCTCTCCTCTCTCCTCTCTCCTCTCTCCTCTCTCCTCTCCTGGTCTGAGCTCTTTGTGCTCAGAGTTTCCTGAGTGATCTCTGAAGCTGCTCTTCGTCCGGGCAACGTAAAGGGGTTTCCCCCCCGAACTCTCCAGGGGGATTAAACATGTCAGGTGTCTTATTGCCACCTGAGGAGGTCCAGCTTGGATTGGAGGGGCTTATATCCCTCTGAATAAAGTACTAGAAGCTTCCAATCTGGTGCTATAAGTTTAAAACACTTTATTCTGACTTTGTCTTTCTTAACTGACCACAAATAATGAAGCCTTTGAGAAGCAAGTGCAATACTTCATCCCCAAGAATGACGTTTTGTAAATCAATTACTCCTCATTTGTTACCTTCAATTCTTGAAGAAAACTTCTCTCATGCCTCAAACACCTCAAACATCAGTTTGGAAACTCTCACAGCTGCTGCAGTGCAGTCATATGCTGAATACTTCACAAACACATGCATCTTCCCTCAAACCTTTATATTACAAATACGTTCACGCTTGCACGGTCGCGCTACTCGTCCGTGTTTTAAAGGGTGCTGCAGGGATGATGTAGTTTGTAGTCCAATAGGAAGTTCCCTTCGACTCAAAGCCAATCGGATTCTTCCGTTGGATTATTGCAGTAAATAAGCTCTGTGACAAACACACGTTTGTGACAGCGTGAACATAATCAGCAGAAGTTAAAAGCTAACGTTACGCTATAAAGGAACTCCACCACGGTCACATGACGTCACGTCTCCACCACTAGAGGAGGAGAGTGTTGTATTGTAGTGACGCTCATGAAGATCCACCAGAGGGGCGTTCACTGACATGTTTTATATCGTAGAACTTAAGCGTTAAAATCTCTCAGCCTGTCTTAAACACAGACTTTATTTCAGACATTTAACCAAAAGCAAAAGTGCAAAAATGCTAAATAATTTCTGGGTTTTAGGACTTATTTCTGCAGCACTCCATTTTAAGTTTTTGCAAAAATACATGTTTGTAAACGGATGTTTTGATAAAGCTTTTCTGTTGCTAAATGCGATCCCCATTTACTTTAATTCATCAAGACTTTTTTCAAATTAGTTTTGAGTCTCCGTTCACCGTTGAGGTGTTTTATGTACTTGTTTATTTGGTCAGGGTCGGTGCACATTAATAAAACATTCCTGTAAATGCACCAGAGTTAGCCAAGAGGCTATTTTTCCTCTGAAGTCCCAAACTTAGTTTTCTTCCAGAATCCGAGGTAACACGGGGTGAGTAATTGATTTACTCAACATGTGAAGTATGTGAAGTATTCTTTGAGACGATAAGGTTCTCTGATAATAACTTCATGTTTATAATCTTTATCTTCTTGGAATTTCATTGCTTGCTTCAGGTATGAAAGGTTGAGGTTTTTCATCGGATTGAAAGTCTTGCGTTGCTGGATCAGATGGAAACAAGCTGCTGCAGCATCCATCTGCATTCAACAAACCTCATATCTGGAGGGCATTTCAATAACTTCAAGGATTCTCCATAATAATAAAAACCCCTCTCTGTCTCCAGAGCTTCCACACAGACAGAGGAAATCACTGTTCGCTCTCAGAGCCTTCGCTGAATATTTGCATGCCTGTGTTGTTTGTCTGCACTGTTTGCTGGCAGACAGACAGCTACAGGTTGTTTTTCCAGACTTCCAAACCCACCTGTTATGTCACCGAGGAGCAGAAGAAAGAATTCCTCTAAATCTGCCCCTCTTTAAAGAGCAGACAGGAAGAAAGAGAGAGAGAGAGAGCGAGAGAGAGAGGGGCAGAGAGAGAGAGAGAGAGAGAGAGAGAGAGAGAGAGGCAGATAGCAGCTCCAGCGCAGGTTGTTTTTCCTCCACAGCCAGTTTACACTCGCTTACCTAACTAACCTCCCAAATTAAATACACGCGAGGAGAAAAAAGGAGCTCCTTCATGAGCCTGAAGTTTCCCTTTTAGCCTCGGCCTCCTGTTTGATTATGAGAGCAGCTTTCCAAATAAAATAATTTGTTTTTGCCGTCGGAGCCTCCGGCCTCCACTTTCCTGCCCGAGCGGAGCCCAACGACGCTCAGACCCAAACCGAGTATGTTTAAGTGAACACACGACGGGGAAACAACACGACCCTCCAAATCAAATACTGACCCCGCACTCTGTGGAGACGACACCGTTTCTATTTTTTGATTTTTTCCCCTTTTCATTGAGCTCTCGCTCCCAAACACGCCGCTCATACGTGCGTCAGAAGTTCTTTTTTTTTTTTTTTTTACCAAACTTCCCGTCAGCAGAATAGCTCGTTTTTATTTGTATTTCTCTCTCAGAGACGCGTCCTTGTGTGCAGCTTGTTTGGCGACGTCACCGTCTGCGTCCTCTGCCAGCGTGTCTGTAATTTTCCACGTCCGAGCTTATAATGACTTCTCATCTCTGGTCACCCGCTGTGAAGGTCCTGAGTGAAGCAACGGTGGAACAAAGAGCATGAACAGTAATCATGTTGCATCCACGTCAAACAGCTGTGATGAGACTTAGAAAAATACATAAATAAAATAAAATACTTTGAGAGAAAGGTCGAAATATGACAACAGAACCTGAACCCTTCAAAATAAAAGTCTCACAATGCTCTGTTCATAATGTAGCACATCACAAAATGGCAATTTGTGAAGTATTTTGAAAGATGCTATGATTACAACATAATCGCTTCGGAATCACAAGATTCAAACAAATAATCCACATGAGCTCGTTATTTCTGTCCGATCATCGAACCGATCTTGTTTCAGCATCGAGACGTTTCCTCCAAACAGAGACAAGACTTAAAGGAAAGTCTGGATTAAAAACAATCTTTGTAGTTTTGATGTATTTGTAGGAGGACGAGGCTCTACAGGCGTTCTGAGGGTTTCATCAGATGATAAAACCAGACCAGAGTCTCCTGAAGATGATGTTGTGATTTACGTTTTAATGGAAGCGTATTTTCTCTTTGGCGTGTGACAAATGAGTTTCAAATAAGTCCACAGGAGGATGTTGGGATGATGGATGGGTCTAACAACAGATCGGTGTTTGTGTAAATCTGTATGGGATCGTGATTTTGTAGGAGACCGTTTTGGATAAAACGAGTACAAACCTGCTCTCAAGAAAGAATGCTACATGCTCAACGAAATGATTACACTTCTGTCATTTCTAAAGACGCACTTTGACTATTTTGAGGTTGACAAAAGAAGAAAAATGCGTCCGCAGGTTATTAGTCAATAATTCTTTTGTGTCTCTTCGGGGATTTGTCAAACGTGTCGACACTCGAGGTCGACTGTATGCAAACTTCAGCCTTTTCTCTGCACCTGTCCAAACACGCTGCCCTATTCAGACGCTTCGTGTCAAGAGGCCCCTCCGACGTTTTTAAAGGACGCCCGGCAACCGGCCAAGCAAAGCACCCCCCCCCCCCCCCCCAACCTCAAAATGTCAGGTTCAGTTTCCCTCAAGGCGAAGCTTTTAGAGCCGAGGAATTCATCTCCTTCCTCCGTGTCTCAGTTCACAAATGCTGCACATGTTGGGAAAAAGTTTAATGTTCGAGGAGAAGATTGGAACTTTTATTGATTTATTGTTCGTCTTATCCGAGGTGAAGGAATTCAAACTATTCCCGGCTCTGTTTTGTAACTCTTATTATCTCGCTGATCTCCTGCAGCGTGCAGTCTACTTCACTTCAGTGTTATTGCTCTGCATGAGGAATTTCCTTCCCAGCGGAGGAAGAACTCAACAGGAACAAGAGATACTGTCTTTTTGATATCAAACACAAACAACATAAAGGAAACGGGGTGAATGAAATGACAGTCAGAACTTTGATCTTTGCAAACCACACGTCCTTTGATGTCAGGAGGACGGAGATCGTTTCTGGATGTCTGGGTTTAAAAAACAGCTGACTCAATGGAGGTGCAGAGGGAGATAAGTTCTATAAAGAGGGAGGAAGACCAAACAATGTCCTGCTGGAACAAAGAAGCCCTTATTTAGTCCTTCAGACGAGACGTGATAGAGGAAGAGGAGCGGGGAAGAGGAAGGGTCTCCAGAGCCCAACACCGGACGCTCAGACTATCAGATGGAGAGCAAGAAAGGACAGATAGGGGACTCTTCTCTGATATAGCCTATATATACATATATGTTTGGCTGCTCAGAGTGAAAATGAACGGTTCGTTTCCTCTTCAGTCTGGATCCGTTTCTCAGTTTCTCAATGCACAAAGTAAAGCGGATCAAATACAAACTGAGGAATGTAACGTTCTTCACTTTGACTCGGCAATGATCTGCTGCGCATACAAATTCCTTCTCAGTTTATCTCCAATGACTTTATAAGCATCAGTGTTTTTGTGGACTTTATTTAGCATGTTCTCTATGTTCTCTTCGGCCCGGATATCAAGTGAACATCAAACTTCAGCAGAAGTCCATCTCAACAAACACCCTCTCAGGCCGCCCTGCATCTTGGTTCACTTCCTGGTCGGATTATCTTCTCACTGCAATCAAACCGCACTCGGGGTTTCGCTTGGAATCGATCCGAGACACCTCTAGCGAGCAGTCTTGGACCGATTGTTTTGGTCTGCACCAGAGAACGATTACACTGTTCACAATTTCTCAAATCAACTGCACCAGATTTTGATTAAAATGGACTAAATGTTGGACGCATTCTTACATAAAAAACCCCCCAAAGTGGTGCTAAATCATAAAATAAATAGATTAGGAAGAACGTTTGTATTTGTACATAAACAATATTGGTCATGAGACTTAAACAACCATGTTTACAGGCCAGTTTAAAAAATAAATTGGAAAAACCTCAAATGATGACATTGTTATTGGTCTCACAAATACAAACACCGTGCTGCACGGGGCTCTAATCGATCGTGGCTTTGTGTACTTGCTGTTATTGGTGGTAGAATATGGTGCGACACATGCAGCAAAGGAAAAAGTAATAGTAGGTATAGAGGCCTTTCAGCCATATTCACACATGACTCAGTGCAATCAGCTGCTCAGAGGATGAGAGGATGTTCTGTGAGAGACTTTTCAACAAACCCCACACACACAGCCGGAGGCTTTCAACACAACCTGCCAGTAAACAAAGCGAACAGTGAGGGTTTTGTTTGGGGGACTGGAGAGCTTCCATTAGTCTGTCACGGAGAGTTGTGTTACAAGTTGTGTCCAGATGCTTCTGTTGTCTTCAGAGAGACTGCAGGGCTTCATGAGCTGCAGGGCTTCATGAGCTTCATGAGCTTCATGAGGTTGGTTGTTGGCTAGCATTCAGATTCAGATCACTTTTATTGATCCCGCTTCACATCCTGATACGGATTATTCTCATTTCATTGGAGTAAATAAAGAAACTTAAAAAGAGAGAAAGTTAAAAAATGACTTCTGTGGCTTAATTAATACTAGTTTGTATGAACGTGACGATAGGATTGAAATAATAAGAAACTGGGTTCACTCGTCCGTCTGTTTGTCTCCACAGACTTTGAAGATGAGGATGTGGATCGTCTTCCTCCTGTGCCTGGCTGGCCACGCCATGGCTGCTCCTGTAAGTGATACTGTGTGTGTGTGTGTGTGTGTGTGTGTGTGTGTGTGTGTGTGTGTGTGGTCTGCTTTTGTCTTCATGGACATGTTCCTCTCTTTGTTGGCTTTCCTAAATGTCTCCTCCTTTCTCCTTTCCTCTGTTATTAACAGTTCACGTGTGAGTTTCCATGTGTGTTTTCCTATCCATGTGCAGTTCCTGTGTGTGTGTGTGTGTGTGTGTGTGTGTGTGTGTGTTTTTGTTGCAAGTCTGTGAACATTGCTCCCCTGAGTTTTCATGCACATGAAGATTCAAAGTGTGTTTTGAGAGTGAGGTCATCGTCTGCTTCTGACTTGCTTCACTCCAGTGTTTTTGTTTTATTCTATTAGCACTCACAAGTGTGTGTTCACGTGCAGAAGTAATAATGTTTAATGTGTGTGTGTGTGTGTGTGTGTTACAGGCTACGGAGGAGCCCATCGTGGAAGAGCTGGTAACCGAGGAGCCAATTGTTGAGGTCAGTCCAGATGTTCAACAGTCGTGTTTTTTTAATTTTCTCCTTAGATGCTGAAACGGGTGAAACCATGAAACTTCCCCGGTTGATTTCTTATATTAAGACAATACATTTTTTTGCATCACCAGTTGCCATTTAAATATGCAGATGATGAGCTTCTCAAATATAAGAGCACACCGTAGTTACGTTTATAGAGAGGAGAAGCCCCGCCCCTTTCCGATGTTCCCCCATGGGACCTTAATTAATTGGGAAGAATACGTGCGACAGTCAACAGGGCGACACAAATTATTGTTTTCATCCCTTTTTGATGTGTTAAAATGAATTAGCACATGAAGAAAGTCTCAGTTTTGCCGTAGTTTGTCGTAGCACCATTTAGTTTTGTGCGAAAATGCAATGTAGACGTCACCGACACTAGCTAGCTAACGTAACTACGTTCCCGGTACGAAACAGCCTCAGCGAGAGAGCAAACTATGGCGTCACTTGTGCTCTCTAATTACGTATTTTCAGTCTAAAAGCCTGAAGACACCAAGGACCGGGTTTCTTTTATCCGTCACTCCCCCGATGTTTGAAGACCTCTAGACTCCAAGAGTTAACTACGTGTTATTTTTCAGAATAAAGTCCCGTGTTGTTGCACCAGAAGTGGAGGGACTTCGTCTATCTTTACTGTCGTCACACTGATCGTTTTGGGAAACTCGACCTAAATACTTTTGCTCTCATCTGAGTTTGCTTTGGCCTCGGCGATGCGCTTCCTGAGCCAGGCAGCTGCTCGGGGAGATGATCTGATCTGTGATGGAGCTCTGGTGGTTTCAACACTGCAGCCAAAGGAGCTCAGTGGTATTTGTTCACGTGACGGTGGAGGAGACGCCCACAGCTGCATTACTCGTTTAGTCGGCCTGTGACACAATCGATCCGTCACAGAATCACTAGAAACTAAATACAAGTCGTGGAAATTAAACTGAAGAAACTAAAAATGTTTGAAGTATTGGCAAAAAGTACTGTTTCAAAAATAAAAGGCAAAAGAAAAAGAACATTTTGACCTGCAGATTGAAATAATCTGAGCAGTTCTAAAGTTCAACAAAGATTCTCCAAATTCTAATCACCAAATATCCGTTTGTTATCTGTGGCTTTTGTCAAATCTTACCAACAGACAGAGAGGGATGAAAACACGAAAACCCCTCGTGCTCCGTCCTGGATTTTTTCTTAATAGGAGAAACAAAAAGCACGCATTGTAAAAGAGACACACAACACGAAACTTCCAAAAACATCCTCGTTCATGTGAACGTTATTTCCTTTGCTGCTCCAGAGGTCCGGCGGGACCAGAGATCCCGCAGCTGTTAATTTTAGCCGGTCATGACAGGAAGCCGTTACGTTCCTCATGGCTCCGCCACATGTGGACCCAGCTGCTTGTTATTGTTGGACATATTATGGTCTATCCGCTCCCACATTCTGTTTGGCCTTCAGGGAGGAACCTTCCACAGCGGTGACGTTTAAAACCGTTTTATTTTGAAGAAAACCCAGGGATATTTAAGCGGTTTTACTTTAAGTGGACGTCGTGCAGAAATAGAACTGAAGACTGTTGCACGGAAATCATGTGCACGAACGAATTCAGAGAGCGCTTTAAGAGAAAACTTCGCTCTCATCGCTTCGTAGCTCACAACATTGAAATCCTCAGCATGTGACTCATGAAGCTGAAGCGGCTTACGGTCTGACCTTTGACATCTGATGTTCCTCCAGGAGCCCGAGGTCGGGGTCAACCCAGTGCAGATTGAGATCGGAGAGTTCGATGAGGCCATCGAGATTGTTGAGGAGGAAGAAGAAGAAGTTCTCATTGAGAGTAAGTTCGTAAAAACACTCGGGACGACATGACATTGACCGTTTTTCCGGTGCAATTGATTTGTTTTCACATTGTGCAGAACGGACATTATGTTGTACAACAACACAGACAAACTTTATTACTCCTTTCATCCTTGACAAAGGCAGCTCAGACCAGGTCTTTCATTCTTACCTTTCACAATAAAAGCCCTCGACATAGACACTGCGTAACTGTTTACCAGAGGGGAGTAAGCATTAACTTCTAAACGGAAACTCAATAAACTATCTTAAAGTTTGAGGCTAAAACAACAGTTAACCTCAGACAGGCTTTTATTGAATAAGGGTTGCTATTGTCACATCATTTTCGTGTTATTTATTAAGCACGCCAATCATTTTCCAATTAATTTAACTGATTCATTTCTTCTTTGTAAAATGTAATACTTAAAGCAGCAATATTTTTTATGATAACAGTACATCAAATGACAAGTAAACGTTCTGCTCGAGAATCAACACTTAAATGTAGTTGTGTGTAATCAAAAATAAGAGAATTAACTGTTTGTTCATATTTGTTTATTTATTTTATAATAAAAAATAATACAAGTTCTCAACAAAATAGGTATAAAGGTGTAAACATCAATTGGTCTAGGGAAGTAAAAGTTGTCAAAAAGATTAAAGCTTCAATAGAAAGTTGTGAAAACATCGCTGTGTGTGTTTGCTTCCACTCATTCATAGATGTGTTGCTCACTCTGCGTAACTTTAGAGTCACATGAGCTCAACCATGAATCCTTATAAGGTATAATATCAGGTATAAATGTGTAGCGCTTGTTGCTCTGCACGCCGGCCGCCTCTTTCACCGCGACAACCTTTCGATTTAGCGTGCTGGGTCACAGACCTCAGACTGGCAAATCAAACATCCCATAATAACAGACCGGCTGTAATTACACGTTCCAGCTGGTTTTAAGTAGCAGCTCAGCCCTGCGGCCCGAACCGCAGTCTGTACAGCGTGTGCAGTTCTAACTCCTTTACTTCCTTTAAAAGTAGCAAATACCACAATTATAAAAAAAAGTACTTCATTCTAAGTATAAATGTATTGCATTTAAGATTAAAGCTACATCTAAACAAAGCCACTTTATAGTTTTCTCTTCATGTATTCACATTGTGAGATATCTCTCTACAATACAATGGAGGAGAATGGAATTTAATTTCTGATGCAAACAAAATTGAGAAATACATTTTAAAACAATCAATAGCAACAGAAATAAAGTCCTTTTTAAATAGTCCTTAACTCTGCTGACAGCTTTTAAAGGGACTTTAAGAAAATATGTTTTTTTTGTAACTAACACCCAAAATAAAATTGACTTTTTTTATAATATGAAATATGAGAAATACAATAAGATAAAAGAGTAGGACTTACTTCCAGTAAACATATCTAAACATGGTTCACGGTGAACCGATGGTGAACCAATTATGTCTCTAAACCTGCTTCCTGAAAGAAACTATTATTATAATTATTGTTAAGAAATGTCGAATGCCCCCTTTTGAAGAGGTATAGAATACAATATAAAGCACAGCAGCTTCTGTACTTAAAGTGTCCCTGTAGGTACAGAAAGTCATTTTCTTTTAGAACAAACAGCTAAAGACACAAACCTGCTTAATAATCCTCCCACATATGAAAGATTTCATTGTGAGTTTGCTTCTGGCACTGGAGAAACCGGACAGCGGAGTCATTTCCTGAGGAATAACTCTGCTTCTGTGCGTTTGTGTGTTTTTCCTACAGACGCCTGCCTGAACCACCACTGCAAGAAGGGCAAAGTGTGCGAGGTCGACGACAGCAACCTCCCCATGTGTGTGTGCCAGGACCCCTCCACCTGCCCGGCTGCCGAGGGAGAGTTCGAGCACGTGAGTTTGAAAAAACAACTGTAAAATCCGTATTTATCCAGTCGCTGTGAACTCACCAGCGAGGATCAGTTAACATACAACCTCAGAGAACCACAGAACAGATGTGATGATATTAAGCTCGTAGCTGTGACAACTCATCCGTCTGCGTTTTCCCCTTCTCAGGTTTGCGGCACCGACAACAAGACCTTCGACACCTCCTGCCACTTCTTCGCCACCAAGTGCGCCCTGGAGGGAACCAAGAAGGGCCACAAGCTGCACCTGGACTACATCGGACCCTGCAAATGTGAGCTCCCCACACTCTGCTTCTCAGTTTCCCAAAGAAGTTACAAGCCGACGCTTCATGTGTTAAAGCTGCATTCTCTCTAATGTCCACCAGGGGGCGACTCCTCTGGTTGTATAGAAGTCTATGAGAAACATTGACCATAAAGCAGGGGATGCTTTAGGGCGGGGCTACTGTGATTGACAGACGTCCACTTGTTATAAACAGTCTGAGGTAGAATTATCACTGCGATTATCGTTTGAGGTGAAATGATGGACATCTAAATAGAGACTAAACTGTACTTTATGATGGTTTTGACTGTTATGAGTCATTGAGTAAATTGCTCTTCGGAAATTATTTTGCCTCAGTTTTGCACTTGAGATATAAACAAGTTTGGGTTTGTCGGACGGTGCAACCACCACGGAAATTAAACAACGAATATATTTAAAATAAATAAAAAGACAGACCACCACAAGTTACTGAATACATGCGTATTTAATAAATCTTAACAATGCAAATGTAGTGTTACTCCTCCAGTATACACATAAAGTGCATCTTTAACAACCATATACGTCGTCCTTGCAGCACTCTATTTTTAACCACCTTAGCTGGAGGTTTATCTCATTATCTTCAGTTGGAGGTTGTTCTTCCTCTGTGATTTATTCTGACTCCATGTGGTTGCGGGTGTTTATCTGTATCTGTTTGTTCACTATTGAGGCGTCAGGTGTGTTTAGTTCCCTCTCATCTGCATGCTGAGCTAAACTGAGACGCTTCAGCTCAGCTCTGTCTGTGTTCTGGCGTTTTCTTTTGATTGATGGGCGGTTCAGATTCTGTCAGGTCTGGGCCTGCAGGCTGCATTTCTTCCACAGTTTAAACGGAACATGGCACACCCACACACACACACACACACACACACACACACACACACACACACACACAAGCTCAGTTTGAGGAAATGAGTCAGGGCTGAAAGGCTCAAATGGAGATCAAGGTGCTGTTCAGTGCACAATAATAACAATCTAATGTTTATATTATATATATATATTGAGGATGAAATGTTGAGATGCAGATATTTTTTCTGCAGTTTGCTGATAGTTTTTTTCATGGCACTTAGCAGGTTTAAGATGTCATGTTTTTTATTGTGCAGTGAGCGACGTAGAGACGCCGTAGACAGTAAGTCTCTGGTAGAGACCTGTCAATCACTGTGTAGCCCCGCCCCTAAAGCATCCCCTGCTTTATGGTCTGTTTGACTCTAAATGGACCATCATTTACTAAATGAACATCATGCTGTATTGACGAAGACTTGAAACTAGAGATTGAGACCATAAACTCATGTTTACAATGTTTACTGAGGTAATAAATCAAGAGAGAAGTAGAGTCATTTTCTCATAGACTTCTATACAACCAGAGGAGTCGCCCCCTGGTGGACACTAGAGAGAATGCAGCTTTAAGACATGAAGCTTTGGCTTCACTCGGCAGAACTGGAGGTTCCCGCCTGGTTGTGCTACAGTAATGACCAATGATCTAACATGCCAACAAAAGCCTTTTAAAATCGAATGCAGCTTTTTTTGACTGTCTAAAGCTTTTATTCAGTCGATTATCACAAACTACTTCCAAAGCACACCTCAATTAAACTATGAATCACACATCAAAACTGACAGCGTTTCCTCCCCACAGACATCGAGCCCTGCATGGACTCCGAGCTGAGCGAGTTCCCCCTCCGCATGAGGGACTGGCTGAAGAACGTCCTGGTGACTCTGTACGAGCGCGACGAGGACAACAACCTGCTCAACGAGAAGCAGAAGCTCAGGGTGAGTCCAGAAAGTCATTAAGACCCAAGTCAGAGTTAAATCAAAGGGATGTGGATGGAATAATGATGACGTTTTATTGTAGATAAATCCTCCTGGATGTGAGGCAACAGAAGTCTGTAGTTTTAATAAAAGTAATGGTGCGTTTCATTTAGTCGCCTGCGGCGTCACGTCCCCTCTAGACTTAATTTATCTGTGAAAGGAGACTAATAGTCTACATGTTTTCACAAACCTTATATAAGAAGACACTTTACACAAAGAAGAATTCAACTGAGTCTTACAAGAGAAATAAGTCCAATAATGTCACAAATATTGAGAGACATTTCCATCAACAGTGAAGGTAAAGATTGTAGACGGGTTCACCAGACACACTGTTTTATTTTACTTAAAAACACACGGTTCAATGCTTGAAATGGCTCATAAAGAACAAAGTCTAATCCAAACAGTTTCTGAGCTCATTGTGAGAATGATGAAATGTTTATATGACTGAAATACATCTACATACCAGAGAGAAGCTATGTTCCCTCTGTACTAGCTTTTATACTCCCCACCACACACCCAGCAGAGTTAATTTAACTTTCGTGGATCATTGAGAACTTTTACAAACACATGAAAACAAGCTTTGAGACGGATTAAATGCAGCTTTGGAAAAGCAGTAAAATCGCAGCAGCAAAAATGTCGTACTTAGAGACTCAAAATCAGACAATAACCTCCAGTTCTGCCGAGTGCTTCATGTGTTAAAGCTGCATTCTCTCTAGTGTCCACCAGGGGGCGACTCCTCTGGTTGTATAGAAGTCTATGAGAAAATGACTCTACTTCTCTCTTGATTTATTACCTCAGTAAACATTGTAAACATGAGTTTATGGTCTCAATCTCTAGTTTCAAGTCTTCTTCAATACAGCATGATGTTCATTTAGTACATTATGGTCCATTTAGAGTCAAATAGAGCATAACAAATAATAATATCAGTCCACAAACCAATGATTGACGTCACGACGACTACGTCCACTTCTTATATACAGTCTGTGCTCCAAGTAGCTCACAATCGACGTCATCAACGTTTTTTCTTGACGTGGGTTTTTGTCTGTTTGACGTTTCAGGTGAAGAAGATCTTTGAGAACGAGAAGAGGCTGCAGGCTGGCGAACACTCTCTGGACCTGCTGGCTCACGACTTCGAGAAGAACTACAACATGTACATCTTCCCCGTCCACTGGCAGTTCGGCCAGCTGGACCAGCACCCCGTCGACGGGTACGTAGTGGGAGGGAACGAGGACGGGGCGGTTCATGAACACATTTCTGGAAAACAGAAGACTGAAAGTGGTGCTTCTTTGTGGTTCTTTGTGGAGAAACTCACTTTCCAGATCTGCTTATTAAAATCAACGAAATGATTACAGCTTTATTATAGCGAGACTCATTCGGCCTCCACGTCTTTCTTTCATAGACTGGAAAATAGATTCTGCAAGTCAGCACGTGTTAGACGTATAATATCAGTGTTGCTCAGGCAGCGGTTGAGCTTGAGGCAGACTGAGAGCCGGCTGGTTTCCTTTTAATGTCACACCACAGCATCACTGATGGATCCAACAGACGCCAGCTGCTGCTGTTCCCTTTAGAGCTGCTCGCTCTGAAAGACGATGACGTGGTTGCTGAGCTCTTAATGCAGCGCCCAGAACACACGTTCTACTTTACAGTTCTAACGGTGTGATACAGTAACAGAGCTGAAGGGAAGGTGTTTAATTAAGGAGACAATGACATCGTTAAAACATATTTAAAAGCTGATTTTCTGCATTTTGTTTTTATCTTAATCACAAAGAAAGTTGCCTTAAGATCCTGACATGTTAACGCTCCTCCTGAGATCACGAGACAAACGTCGGCCTTCATATTTTCTCATACATTCCCTTGTTGTGGTGTCTGTATGCCACCAGGTACCTGACCCACACCGAGCTCTCCCCCCTGCGCGCCCCTCTCATTCCCATGGAGCATTGCACCAGCCGCTTCTTCGAGCAGTGCGACGCCGACAACGACAAATACATCGCCCTGGAGGAGTGGGCCAACTGCTTCGGCATCAAGGAGCGTGAGTATCGACCACAATGAAAGAGTTATTAGTTTACCCATGAATACGAACCTCTCTTATTGATTTAGTATTCTCATTTTGCTTTGTAGAATCACAAAAATGACATTTAATATCAATGAAGCACTGAAATACCAACAGTTATGGATGTCGTTTGCATATTTTGCATCTTCCTGAGGAAAGCTCGACATGTTTCCAGCAGCTTTAGTGAAGTTTAGCTGCAGAGATTTGAATGAAAGCTGCAGCAAAGGTTATTTTTGTTTTCTATTGAGGTTGTTTTTTTTACTAAACAATTATTTATTCAGTCTAGAAAATGTCCCAAACACAACATCTTCAAAGTTCTGTCTGAAGCACAAATATATGGAAGCCCATTCCTGCCAGCAAAAAGAAAAAAAAAAAAAAATATCCACCCAAAAAATAAATAATATATATATCCACCCAGAAAAAAAAAAAGATTATGTTTTTTTTTTTTTTTTCTTTGTAGCCGGAAAAAAGTAAAAAAAGAAAAAAAAGATTTTGTTTTTTTTTTATTTTCTTTGTAGCCGGAAAAAAGTAAAAAAAAAAAAAAAAAAAGATTATGATGTTTGTTTTTTGCTAGCAAAAGAGATTAGAAGCGCTTCAGTGACGATCTCCTCACAGGTCCCTTCATCCCCTCGTCAGTCTTTCCATGAAAACGACATGCAATTCTACATATTAATACTTATAATGATATATAACATCTAACATTTACAAAAGTCACCAGTAATAGTTACCTTTTTTTCGGGTGGAGTTTTTATTTTATTTTGCTGGCGGAAAATGGGCTTCCATACAAATATATGTAAAACAACAGAAAACAGAGAAAAGCAACAGTTGGTCCCGTAAAAGAATGTAATCAAGTAAATATTCATAACTTTATATGAATATTTTGAAGACACTAATTCATCCCTAAATACTGTTCACCACATGCTTTGATTAAAATAAATGATGGATGCTTTGTGTGTGTTTGCAGAGGATGTGGACAACGACCTCATCGTCTAAGCTGCCAGCAGTCGCTAACGGGACGAGGTGCTGATCCCTAAGTTAAACACATAAATCACAGTAACGGTGCTAATTGCAAATTCCTTTTTCCATTTTGTTTTAAATAATGACCTTTCCTATACCACTAAAAAAAAAAAAAAGATTACAAAAGAGAAGTGTGCTCAGTCTGTACTAACCACCTTTGAATTCTCTTGTTCGTTGAACAAAAACACCCAGTAAAGAAAACTAAAGACCTCTGATGTAAATGTATGTTGTTGACAATAATATATATGTGTTGTGGATTTGTTCAGGGCTTCAATTTGAGATCAATTTGAGACAAAACTGTAAAGTCGAAAATAAAGTTTCTAAATAAATGCTCCCTCTGCTTGCTTTCTACAAAACCTTTTAGTTTACACTCCTCTGGTGGTGGACTTGTCATTTTGTGCTTTTATTTTTGGTTTTTGATCTTTTGACTACTGCTTTAAGAGTTCATTTTTATTTTCCGTGCAGATTCCTCGTCCCGGACGAGGACACGCGTGTACTGATGTTTGAAACAATAAAGAGGATGTATTGTTTGGACCTTTTAACGAGGGGAAAGTCTCGCAGGCTGAGAGTTTTTTTCTCCTAATTGAGATGTTTTCGTCTGACACTGAGAGCACGACCGAACTCTCCCCATGAATAAAAGACTATGAAAAGATCTCTGCATGCATTCATATCTTTCTCCTCCGCTACAGTCGGGAATGTTGAGATGATCATGACGAGGATCAGCATAGCTCCACGGGTCTCAAGGAGGCCGGTTGTGTCACGTTTCTGTCTCTTTGTGAGTCACCTGGTTTGTATCCTGTGTCTTTGTGCAGCAGTGATGCTCTTAAAGCCGTCTCTTCATGAGCCGTTGGTTTGTTTGTCAGAATTCCAACTTAATCTCAAGTCTAGATTCCTGTTAAGTGTTCAGTTCAGTTTTGTTCAGTCAGCTTTCTGGATGGAAAAGAGTGAAGTTCATCGTCTTGGAACTCAGATAATTCCACAATGTTTCGGGCTCATGTAAAAGCAGTCGACTGCTGTCGGAGTTTCACATATAAAATGCAACATATCCTTAAACAGACAGTTCGTATGATAGCTTATAAAAAGTTATTTTTCACGTGTTTTCCTGCGATTGTCCAGCGACACGAACGATCAGCGCTCCTGTAAAAGCTCCTGTAGTGCAGAACCCGTTTAGGCAACGAAACTACTCGTTTAGGTTTAGAAAAAAACACATTGTGCTTTGGGTTAGAGACCCGTCAATCACCGTGTAGCCCCGCCCCAAAGCATCCCCTGCTTTATGGTCTGTGTGACTCTAAATGGACCATCATTTACTAAATGAACATCATGCTGTATTGAAGAAGACTTGAAACTAGAGATTGAGACCATAAACTCATGTTTACAATGTTTACTGAGGTAATAAATCAAGAGAGAAGTAGAGTCATTTTCTCATAGACTTCTATACAACCAGAGGAGTCGCCCCCTGGTGGACATTAGAGAGAATGCAGCTTTAACACATTAAGCTTTGACTTCACTAAGCAGAAGCGGAGGTTGCCGCCTGCTCCGAAACGCATGCATTTCTTTTCGTAGGTGTAAGTAAGAACAGCGAATGAACGGCCAGATGTGTGTGGAGGGTTACCACGCCCCTCTCCTGTCACATGTTCATTTAGTGTCTGAACTTCTCTCTCCACGCCGCAATCTTTTCAAGTTCCTCGTTAGACGTTTGTTGCTTCTCATTGAACATAATTAGTAAGCGGCGGACGGTGGCTTTGCTATAAGGAAGTGTGTAATCAGGCAGTAATAGAAAACATCTGTGTGGATGTGAGAATGTAAAACAAACCCAAATCACAATAAAACGAGTGTCAACATGTCTGTGAAGTGCTGAAATAAGCAGTTATATTGCTCCTCCTCACTCATAATGTGCATTTAGAGATACTGGAGTTAAACCAACATGCACACATGTATTTAGATTCTGTTGGAAATAGTTTACTTTGAAAAGATGACAATCAAACATGTTGAACAATGTGTTTATCTTAATAAGCATACAATATGTATATATTATTAAAGCAATGAACTTTAGCCCAAACAAAGAGGCCGTAAAACAATAAGAAGCAAACAACGAGAACATTTTGTTCTAAACAACACTGTAAATAGTTGATTTTACAACATAACTACATGGCTGATGTATGAATAAAGTCCTCTGTCTGCGCTGCACGTGACGGCTTCACTTTTTAAAAAAGGGCACCGAGCTGCTCGTGGTCCCCTGGGAGACGAGCGAGGGAGAGACGGAGCACCCTGTTACCATCCTCACCCGTTCATCCAGACTCCAGTGTCAAGAATGTGAAACAACAGCCAGGGGCCACGCGGGCCCCTCCCCCCCTCTGCGGCTCAGAGAGGGCACCAAGGCACCGGTATGGTGCTGGAACGTTCTTCTGATGGAGGTCTTTGCTCAGTTTCTTTTATCTGCTTTTAAAATGAACTTAATTTAGGCTCAAACACACACCAGGACTTTCCTTGAACTCGTTCCACCTGTTTGTTGAAGTTCATCTAAAAAGTGCATGATTATATATATAATATAAAAAACATATATTATATAAACATATTCAAAGGCCCTATATTCATGTGTATCACATGGTTTAAGGTCATTTGTCTTTTGTATGCACACAACATTAAATCGCAGAATGAACTGCAATAATGTGAGATTTTAAGGAAAGTTTCAGAGCTTGCACCTAAAAGCACATCTCACAGACAGACAGGTGAAGATGAAGCTTCATGTTGTTAAATAAAAACACAGGTGGACGGTCACAACAGGTAAACACATCCAGAAAATGGAAAGGCATTATTAAACTGTGGATCAGGTAGATGCAAACCAGACTAAATGCAAATGTGCCGGTATGGAAATGAGGAACAGGTGAGCAGGTGGGCAGGTGATGTGAATGGCGGGAAAAGGGTAACTGCAGGGAGGGAGAGATTAGTGTGTGACACAGAAAACAGAGCCGGAAACTGAACGCACGATCAGGATCTGACTCAGGTGATTTGTGACCCCAAAAAAAGGTTTTCTTTAAAGCTGACTGGCAGGAGATGCGGGGTTTCTGCTCTTTGACATTTAACACCAGTTAAACTGTTATTTGATGAGTCATCCGCTGTAAATAAAGTCAGTTAAAATACCGAATACAGTTTTGTCGCCCCTAAGCGGTGAAGAGGCTCCGGTACACGAAGCTCAAAACAACAACCGGCACGCACCGGCCGATGAAACCATCGCGCCTCAAGTCCATTTACTGTGACGTGATTGGCCCCCCTGTCGAGAAATCCCAGGTTCAGACACAGCGCTTCGTGATTGGCTGTGAGTTAGAAGCTCTCGCCCCTATCTGTGTAAGCGCTAAAGCAATTGGTGGATGAGTCACTCGGCTTCAATTTGATTGGCTTAGGCGGCTCGTAAGAGGCGGGATGTCAAGTTCGGTTGCGGAGAATGAAAACCGGTAACCTAGCACTCCAGCACGTTGTGAAGCCGCTAGCGTCTCCTGGCTGCTGTCGCTGTGGTGATTCAAAGAAATCACTTCTTTCTAGATCGATTTTTTTTTTGATAGTTGACCCACAGGTAAGTTGTTCTTTTTGACAAACTGTCATGTGTTTTTTGTTAAAAACAAAAGTCGCAAATAGGGTGTCCTCCAGTGTCGTAATCGGCAGATTAACTGGGTCGCTTTTTTACGGCTCCGTCTACATCCTGGTGAGGGCATGATGGCTGTTAGCACGGCGGTCACGTTAAATTAAACAGTACGTGTTATGGTAACGAACTCTAAAGTACCAGTCGGTGATGGAAGTAGTTGTTTGCAATGCTGAAATTTTAGGATATAGACATTTAACTTAGTTTTTTCCAGGAGATAGCCACCGCCCATGTGTAGCCCACTTATGAGCTCTCATTCAGTCGTGACTCCCTCCCTTCGTGTGTCTCTTCTTGGTTGCCAGTTTTGCATTTTTCTCCACAATCCTCCACCGAATGCGCTCACTGGTTTCTCCTCGGTTCTGATCCGGTAAACGGGTTAACTTGCCACGGAAAGACCCGAGACGTGTAGCCGGCGAACCGGCCGGTGGACACGTGTTGGGGCTGCTGCACAAACCAAAGCTACATTAGCCGGTGTCTGCACTAGTTTTTTTGCGGGTTTAGCTCCGTGGTTGGAGCAGCTATTAGGCTCTTTGAACACGGGGTTATATCTGGCTGGTTGGACTACATCCTGTAACCATAAAAAAAAAAGTCCCACCGACGTGCAGAGCCGCCATGACCGGTGGATGAGTGCGCGTAAGGCCGGTCGGTGCCGGTCACTGCGTGGCCTTTTGTCTGCCTGCCATGCTTTGCACTTTCTTTCTACACAAGCTGCTCTGTGATATGGCTGCTGTGGTGCCGCTTATGCCCTTATATGCACCTCATATCTTCAAATACACTTGGACACCCCCCCCCCCCCCCCCACACACACACACAGACGTTAGCCCCCAGATCCCTGCACACCTTCAGCTCTTTTGGGGCTACCACTCCTCCTCAGGCTTAGCCTGGTGGATCAGATAATGTGTGCTGGTTGCTAAGTGTTTGCCAGGACAGCAGATGGTGGTGGTGGTGGTGTGTAGACAGACAGACAGGTGTGAGAGACAGACAGTCTATTTAAGACAGTACCACTGGGTCTGCTAGTTTTAGCCTCCTCATCATAGATTAACCTCTATTAGACCGTACTGTGTGCTCCATATAGTTTAAAGGGTAAGTCTGTTACATGCAGACCTCCATTGTTGTCCCAAAACACATCATTGAGCCACTTCCACTTGCACTTAAAACACTGAATCTGCAGCTGTAAATGATCCCCATCGAATGCACTATTTACACAGTAAAGTTCTCTAGAAACTACGGCGCCTTTTATAGAATAAAACTACATCTTTGTGTCCTGTTGGGAAGGATTTGCGTCCTCAGTAAGACTTTTGGGTTTAAGTGCAATAGACGAAATGAGACTGTTGGTTTTGGTCTTTTCTTTTGGACAAACGTAGAACATCACCAGTCCGATCGTATCTTTTATTGTTCTACATTCCAGACTTGAAAGTTGCTTTTAAATGAGCAATCCATCAAAACCCGACAAGGCACGCCAGGCTCCATGTGCAAATATTCATGTAGGTGACTGTTTAATGGCACCGAGTCGCATTACCACATAAAATAAAGTGCAGGAAACAGAGGAATGTGGGTGTGTTACCGTCAAGAGTGAACCGTCCGAAGCGTTATCAGGGCGTTGAATCTGAAAACACGGATTGATTTGAAGTGTCCACACACACACACACACACACACACACACACACACACACACACACACACACACACACACACACACACACACACACACACACACACACAGTGGTGGAATCAGTGAAGGGAACAAAATGTCCTCATAAAGACGGGACTTCTGGGACGCTTTTTAGGTCAGGACCGTGTGTCTGCTGTGGATTGTTCACGTCGTTCATGTAGAGCTGCACGGTTATGGCCTAAAAATACTTATTTCATAGACGTCATTGCCTCAGTCGATCGTGTGCATTTAATTGTTCGTGATCGCTGTTGGTGCAGCTTAGTCGAGCGGCCGTGTCCGTTTCATTAATGTTATTAAGCTCAAATGGTTTAGTTCGTGGAGTCTCTTTAGTCACAATAAGTGACGTCTGATCGGCTCGAGTTGAAGGTTAAACGGCAGCAAAATAAAACCACATCAGCATATTTCAGTCGACATTTGAAGGCCAAAGAGTACAAAGCTTAAACCAAAAAGTCCTTGATATAAATAAAACCTGGTGTTCTTTCTAAATGTGCATTAAGGTTAATTTGAGAGATGAAGGCAGTAGAAGAAATTGCATTCAAGTGCAATTTCAGGATTTCTTTTTTTCTCCACTCGGTATGAAAACAAACTGTCTGAGTTTGTTTTCATACTGTGTGTGTGTGTGTGTGCACCCAGAAGCTTGTCAGAATCAGTCAGGTTTGCAGATCAAACACTTCTCGCTGCAGACGCTTCAACGCGCTCCAGAGAAATGAATTAAAACGAGCCTGGATGTCGTGCGCTGTTGTGAAATCAGAGGTCACGTTTACCGAACCTGATTTCCACTTCAAACCTCTCCGACTGCTCTGTGTGGGGACGCAGGATGACTCATCATCACGTGTACGTCTTTCAGGAGGGTTGTTTGCTGCTGAGGCGTGTGTGACTATCAGGGAGCAAAGACACAAAACGCTAACTTCTATAAGCCCAAGAATTGTTTGTCGAGTTGTCATTTACAGCAGCAACCATTTTAAGAAACTGGCAACCAGCTCGTTGCTTTCAACGGTAGTCCTAACGTCGTGTTATCTACCGGAACAAGTTAACAATGAAGTAATCGATTCATCTTTAGGTCTAATATCAATTAACAGAACAATTGTTTCAGCACTAGTTAATACAGTAATCACAGGACATCATTAATCTAACCCTCCTCTTCCTCTTCTGCTTCCTCACAGAGATTTCCAGCTGACCAAAGAAATGGTGATGGAGAAGCCAAGTGCCCAGCTGGTCGGGCGAGAGTTTGTCCGACAGTATTACACACTGCTGAACCAGGCCCCCGACTACCTGCACAGGTGAGCCCGTCACCTGCTCCTCGGTCATGTGATCGTTGGTCAGAGTTCACTGGAACCTCGGCGTGAACACAAACGCAGGATTCCTTTTATGTGATGTAGTAAACTAACGAGCCTCTTCTGTCCGTCCGCTCAGGTTTTATGGAAAGAACTCGTCCTACGTGCACGGCGGCCTGGACAACAACGGCAAACCGGTGGAGGCTGTTTATGGACAATCTGTAAGTCTTCTTCCTCCAGCAGACATTACACTTACACATGTTAACAACATGTTTATCACAGAGCAACTCTTACACATGTTATTTATCACAGAGCAACTCTTACACATGTTAACATGTTATTTATCACAGAGCGGCTCTTACACACGTTAACATGTTATTGATCACAGAGGGGCTCTTACACATTGTTAACATGTTATTTATCACAGAGCGGCTCTTACACATGTTAACATGTTATTGATCACAGAGGGGCTCTTACACATTGTTAACATGTTATTTATCACAGAGCGGCTCTTACACATGTTAACATGTTATTTATCACAGAGCGGCTCTTACACATGTTAACATGTTATTTATCACAGAGCGACTCTTACACATGTTAACATGTTATTTATCACAGAGCGGCTCTTACACATGTTAACATGTTATTTATCACAGAGCGACTCTTACACATGTTAACATGTTATTTATCACAGAGCGGCTCTTACACATGTTAACATGTTATTTATCACAGAGCGACTCTTACACATGTTAACATGTTATTTATCACAGAGCGGCTCTTACACATGTTAACATGTTATTTATCACAGAGCGACTCTTACACATGTTAACATGTTATTTATCACAGAGCGGCTCTTACACATGTTAACATGTTATTGATCACAGAGCGGCTCTTACACATTGTTTACATGTTATTTATCACAGAGCGGCTCTTACACATGTTAACATGTTATTTATCACAGAGCGACTCTTACACATGTTAACATGTTATTTATCACAGAGCGGCTCTTACACATGTTAACATGTTATTTATCACAGAGCGACTCTTACACATGTTAACATGTTATTTATCACAGAGCGACTCTTACACATGTTAACATGTTATTTATCACAGAGCGGCTCTTACACATGTTAACATGTTATTGATCACAGAGCGGCTCTTACACATTGTTAACATGTTATTTATCACAGAGCGGCTCTTACACATGTTAACATGTTATTTATCACAGAGCGACTCTTACACATGTTAACATGTTATTTATCACAGAGCGGCTCTTACACATGTTAACATGTTATTTATCACAGAGCGACTCTTACACATGTTACATGTTATTTATCACAGAGCAACTCTTACACCTGTTGTTGAACTCTGAGTGGAGCTGAAAGGAAAGCCGTTTAGTCCAAAAAGGACCGTTAAGTCTGTCACACAACAAACGGTAATGTGATATGAATTTGTAACGATATAAAACTACTAAAGTTTACTCTGAAATGTCAGAGCAGCTCGTCACAATGTAGGAAACTCAAAAACCTCAACTTCTGTCATGTTGGAGGAAACCTTCTGTTTGTATAATCTCATCACAGCAGATAGAAACAAACTGTTTTATATTCCAGTAGCGCCGCGTCTGTTTCTGGAAGCTGTGCAGAATAAAGACGTCTGGACTGCTGCTGAGGTTTTTAAACTGCTATAAAATTATTTTATTTCTTAGAAAAAAGCCAGAGCAGCAAGTTTTCTTAAAGTCTGGAGACGTTATGTGATTTCTCTGAATACGGCAAAGATTTCTACAAATCACCAATATTTACAATGACAGCATACCGAACAGACAGGATGGTAACAAACAACAAAGAAGATGAGCCTTATGGGTAGATGAACCAAAGTGTCCTTACTCTCCTCCTCCCCCCCCCCCCCCCCCCCCATGTCTGCAGGAGATCCACAAGAGGGTGATGGCTCTGAGTTTCCGCGACTGTCACACAAAGATCCGACACGTGGACGCCCACGCCACGCTGACCGAGGGCGTGGTGGTGCAGGTGATGGGCGAGCTGTCCAACAACATGCAGCCCATGAGGAAGTTCATGCAGACCTTCGTGCTGGCGCCCGAGGTCCGTAGTCCGCCTGCTGTCAAAAGCACGCAAGTCAGATGTTGTTGATGAAAGTCTAATAATGTTTAAATGATTCTTTCGTCCTTCAGGGAACCGTTGCAAACAAATTCTACGTCCACAACGACGTGTTCCGCTACCAGGACGAGGTGTTCGGAGACTCTGATTCTGAGCCTCCAGAAGGTGAGACGACGACGTTGGAGACCTTGTTTCTCTGCTGTCATACTCTTCATCCTCCTGATGTCTGTTATTCACCTAAAGATGACTTGAGTTCAGAGTTTCTCGTGTGTCTTTAGTCCTTTAAAGAGCAGCAGGAGGTCGTTGTGCTGAACATGTTTGTGTGTTTTTCAGAGTCTGAGGACGAGGTGGAGGAGATCGAGGAGAGGGTCCCCTCCCCCGACGTCGCTCCGGAGGAGTCCGCCTCCTTCTACGACCCGACACCCTGGTGTGTTCCTCGAGCTCTTAACCGCTTCACGTGTTGCAACCTTCAAGTCATTTCTTTACCTCTGTGTTCAGTCAAAGTTTCACAGATATGTTGTCACGTGACTGTTGGTCTCAGATGAATCAATCATGTCTTCTTAGTTGCGCTGAAGAGCTCAGAATTTAATGTTTTTTACAGAATCCGGTTAGAACAAACGGTTTATCTTTGGCGAGATTTTAAACGAGACGTTGTGGAGTAAAATGTTTTTGGTGAAATATCACAAATGTTCGTTGGTCTCTCTCGGTGTGTTTTTGGCGACGTGCTTTCCCGTCCTGCTGTCGGGTTTTGGGCGTTCGGAGGGTTAACGTCTCCGTTGTGTAGCAGAGGGCAGCAGGTTTTGTGTGTAACCGTCTCGTACTTCTAGTTCAGAGCCGACGGTTCCTGGAGACGACGACGAGGAGGAGGAGGAGGAAGACGAGGCCGCGGCGAGTCCAGAACCGGAGCCGGAGGCCGAGAAGGAGGCCGAGGCCGTCGTCGTGGAGCTGAAGCCGGAGACGACGACGACGACGGCGGCGGAGACGCAAGCGGACACGAACGCATCCGACGACCAGAAAGAGATAAGCAGCGGAGCCCCGCCCACCGCAGAACCCACCGCCACGCCCGCAGAACCCGCCCCCACCGCCCCAGAAGAAAACAGGGTAAGTCTGAACGAGTGGAACCCCGATCATACCTCAGTGGCACCGCGCTCTTCTTAGCAGAGGTGTTTCTTCTGAGTGACCTGCTGTAATACTTAAAGACTAAGATGAACGTCAGCACTAAGTGTCTCCAGTGTTATGTCTCCTCCCAGCCGTTCTCCTGGGCGTCCGTCACCAGTAAGAACCTCCCTCCCAGCGGGGCCGTCCCAGTCTCAGGAATCCCCCCACACGTCGTCAAAGCCCCTCCCACGGCACCGGTAGGTTTGCAAAAAGTCAGAATTAAAATATCTCCCGAGATAAATCTGGTGTTCAACTACAACTTTATTTTTGAACTAGTTTGGATTCCTAATCTGAAGCAGCCATTCTGTGTCAGTAGCCGTCCTCAGGGCTGCTCTGTTGTGTTGCATCTCCCAAAAAAGTAGAGATGAAGGCAGCGGGACACCAGCGTCTCCTCCTACCTCCTCTTATGATGACCATGCTGCTGTTGATATGAAAGTGAAGTCATGAACCCGGCTGCTGCCTTCTCTCACTGACGTGTTGTTGACTCTTTCAGCCCAGAGCGGAGGTGAAGTCAGAGTCCCAGACAGCAGCACAGAGACCAACGAGGGACCAGAGGCCGAGGGAACAGAGGCCTGGAGGTCCTCCACCGGTGCACAGAGGACCCAGACCAGGTACACACACACACACACACACACACACACCTGCAGGAGTGTTCAGAGACGCAGCGCAAAACATGTTCATTCAAACTTCTATCTATGCAAGTGCAGTTTCCGAGGCTCTGCTTCGGGACTCGCTCAATGTTTTTGTTTGGATCTTGTTGTACAAGTTAAACTCACTTTAGAGACCAAACACGCAGCAGATCATGAAGTAAAGAGTTCATAACCTCAGAATAGACTCTACCAGTCACGTTGCGAGTCTCACAGCGTCCCCCCCCCTCTCACTTGTTTCAGTTCGGGAGGGCGAGCAGGGCGAGTCCGAGGGCCGCCGGGTGGTCCGGTACCCCGACGCCCAGCAGCTCTTTGTGGGAAACGTCCCCCACGACGTGGACAAGACCGAACTCAAGGAGTTCTTTGAGCGTGAGTTTGATTTTTAGAGCTTAAGAACACGAGATTCCTAAACATACTCGTGATGGTAACTAGAGTGTGTGTGTGTGTGTGTGTGTGGGGTCCACAGAGTACGGGACGGTCCTGGAGCTGAGGATCAACAGCGGAGGGAAGCTGCCCAACTTTGGCTTTGTGGTGTTTGACGACTCTGAACCGGTCCAGAAGATCCTCAGCAACCGGGTGAGACGGCTGTTTATTCATGATGCAGTTTGATGTTCAGTCTGAACCGATGACTGGAAACTTCACGAAGCTGTAACGTTGTTTTTATTTATTTATTTATTTTTATTTCTCGTGTCTTCAGCCCATCAAGTTCAGAGGCGACGTCCGGCTGAACGTGGAGGAGAAGAAGACCCGGTCGGCCCGGGAGGGCGACAGGCGGGACATCCGGCCCCGCGGGCCAGGAGGTCCCGGCGGGCCCCGAGAGCGGATAGGAGGTGGAGGAGGAGGAGGGGGCGGTGGAGGAGGAGGACCCCGAGGCCCCCCCACCCGCGGAGGCATGGCACAGAAACCCAGCTTCGGCTCCGGGCGGGGCGCGGGACCCAGCGAGGGCCGCTACCCGACCCAGCGCCAGTGAGGAAAACCCTGTTGGGCTCCAAACCTCGAGTTTAGATTAACGATCACAAAACGATGCTTTTTGATTCTCCCTTTGTCTTGTTTTTTTTTTTTTTTTTTTAAACTGCAGCAGGAACCAATTAGACAAACGTTAAAATATAACAGAAAACTCTTCTTTACGCTGCAGCTTAGGAGCAGAAACGAGTTCATTTCAAGTCTGTTTAAGTCGCCCCCCACACACACACACACACACACACACACACACACACACACACACACTCACACACTCACACTCTCGTTCTCTCCTAAACGTCAGCGCGTAGTATTCTGAAGAGGTTTCTGTTCGTTATTGACGCCGGTTTGGTTGAGTTTTCACCGTCAAATCCCACCAACTCCTGCTAACTTCAACCAGCAGTCTCTCCATGTGTCTCATGAAGAAGGCTGCCTCCTCTTCCTCCTCCTCCTCACCTGCTGCTCTTTGTTTCCCTCTGAGGAATCCAGAATGTCACATTTTAATTATTTTTTTTTTTAAACCCATCTCTTCCTCCACCAACACATGTATTATCTGGACTCTTCTTCTTTTGTCTTTTTTTTGTTGTTTTTCACGCTGAACTTTGAATTTATTAGGAAACGAAAAGTCGAAACACGCAAACACATGAAAGCAAAAGAAGGGTTAAATACTACTTGAATTGGGGATTAAAAAAAGCCGGAGGTTAGGTTTTTTTTTTCGCGTTCTCTCTCCCTGTTTCTTAAAGGAACGTGTACTTTAACTGCTTGGGCAATCCTGTGTATTGCTGCCACCGTTGTATCGAGCGATGGGTCTGTCTTATCTTTTTATTCTATCAGGTCAAGAGCTGAACTGTAGTGGTTTTTATTTGAGTAATGTTGGCTTGTATCGCGTGGATTCACGGACGCGTCTGAACGGAGCATGTTTATCAAATCCATGAACGAGATCCTGTCAGGCTTCTACTACCAATGCACTTCATTCATCATGTCTAAAGAAACGAGCTCACCTGCCGATGAGAGAACTAAATTAAAAGTGATTTACTGTTTTAAACCTTCTGCTGTGTGTCATCTTGTTTTACACTGACTGTGGAGATGGGGGATGCGGAGTATCAAACCTGGCAACCATGTGGATGTAGAATCACACTCCAGTAGAACTGCTGAAGCTTTTGTCTTAAGAGTGTTTAATGTACTTTAAACTGGGACCAGACTACAAGAAGTATTCAGTGTTTATTTGTATAACTTGTAGGATGTTAGTGTTCTAGTTTACACTGGTTCAGATTAGGAGGATGAAATCACTATCACACCTTTTATTGAGCACATTTCATTAGTTTTCACATTTTATGAATAATTTTTGAATATTTCTCACTTATAAACATTTAACCTTTTACTACATTTTTGAATATTTTTAATAAAATCTAATAACTTAAGACATATTCACTTTAATTTTTACAATTTAATTTCTGGATATTTTTCAGACAGTTTTCAATCTCATTAACACAAAAGCATGATTTTAGGTAAAAGTAAAAGACTTCTACAAATTAATACTCCGCTGTAGTATTTGCTCGTTACTTTATGGCATCAATGATGAACCGTCGACACGTTTCGACTGCAGCTGAGCATTAATCAGGTAACTGGTCCAGTTTAAATATTTCATGTGCAGCTTCTTTATCACCTTGAACCACGAATCCACCTGCTGCTGAACCTCATCACAGTGACGCCGCCTCATTAAAACACAGATCATGAACCGTTGAGACGTTCTCACGGACAGTCGGCTGAATGAATGAATGATGAATGATGGCTGATGAATGATGGCTGAGTACCATTTAGCTGCTGAACACAGTTCAATAATGCAGAGGACGTTCAGTAGAGGAGGATTAGTAAAACTACTGAAAAACATCGAAACTCTGGAGCACAAGTTGCTGAATATTAAGGAACAAATCACACAAATACTGTTTAATGAGGTCATGTTGCTATAGCAACACCTACTGGCACAAATCCATAGCAACTGTGACATCACTGTTACTGATATAAAGACTATTTACTCTTTACAGTAAAACATCTGAGCAGAGATTAGAAGCCATCTTTAGTACTCTGATGTACCTCTGAGATGTAGTACTGTATAAAGTACAATATGTACCTCTGAGATATAGTGAAGTATAAAGTACAATATGTACCTCTGAGATCTAGTACAGTATAAAGTACAATATGTACCTCTGAGGTGTAGTACAGTATAAAGTACAATATGTACCTCTGAGATGTAGTACAGTATAAAGTACAATATGTACCTCTGAGATGTAGTGGAGGAGAAGTAGAAGTATCAGAACATGTACTGCAGTAGAGTACACGTACTTAATGATTTTGTTCCTCCAGGTGTCCTGCAGTAAATCATACATCGGACAGATTTCCTCTCAAAGCGGATCGAAACCTTCGACTTTACTCCTTAAATTAGCATTCAGCAGCCGAGTGCCGACCGGCTGCAGGGTCACTGTTCTGTAACTCACGCTGACCTCTGACCTCTCTGTGGAGGCGAGCCAGGAAGAAAAAGGAGTGATTCGTCTCCGGAGGATCGATAAAGAACCAGAAAAGAGACGAAACCGGCTTCAATAAATCACGTTCCTGTTTTAATGTGATGGTGTTTCTGCGGACGCTGCCAGATTACAGAGTGAAGTCGTGCTGCGTTCAGGAGCAGACGCACTTTTCTCTGAGCTGTAAAGTTCACATGTCATGAGCTCATGGTGCTTATAGCGTCTTTTGTCACACGCAAAGTGTAGTAAACACTCAGTAAACGTGGAACTGTATTAAAACCTGCATTCTCTCTAATGGCCACCAGGGGGCGACTCCTCTGGTTGTATAGAAGTCTATGAGAAAATGACTACTTCTCTCTTGATTTATTACCTCAGTAAACATTGTAAACATGAGTTTATGGTCTCAATCTCTAGTTTCAAGTCTTCTTCAATACAGCATGATGTTCATTTAGTAAATGATGGTCCATTTAGAGTCAAACAGACCATAAAGCAGGGGATGCTTTAGGGGCGGGGCTTACTGTGATGTCCGGTCCGGGAGTTGTCTGTGTTTTCACTTTGTGGAAGTTAATTGTAATAGTTTAGTCGCTTAAATAAATGTCTTATTCGGTGTATGGCTGTAATAATAATAACTTTATTTACACAGCACCTTTCAAAACAAAGTTACAAAGTGCTTCACAAATAGAAACTCCTGGAAAATAAGATCCAGAATTAAAGGTGAAACAAGATTGAACTTTGTAAAAACCTGTTAGATGTAAAAAATAAGGCAAACAGTAACAGTGAGTCTTCAGAGGAGATTTAAAGGAGGATACTGAATTTACAGCCTTAGATCACCAGGAAGCGAGTTCCACAGCTCAGAGATTGATGCGGTCACTTCTCTTCGTAGGAGTTAAAAGCCCGGCGGCAGCGTTCTGTTTCAATTGCAGCCTCTGAATGTTTCGCCTGCTGATACCAGAACAAAGTGCGCGGGCATGTAGTCGAGTCTGGAAGAGATAAAAGCATGAATGACTCTCTGCAGGTCTGCAGGTGAAAGGAATGACCTGGTTTTGCTTCGCTGTCTCAATAGAGCAAAGCAGGACTTTGGTCACGTGAGCATCGAAAGTCACTTCAGAATCACAAATAGCAGATAGCAGGGCTTCGATAAGGCCCCCAGACATGAGGAGAGATTATTGATGCAGCTATAGGGCCAGCAGGGGTAGTTATAGCAACGTCGGTTTTGAGTCTTTTTTTTTTTTTAATCAAATTTATTTTAATTCCAGGAAGTGACTAAAATGGTCATATATTACCTCACCATCCACCTAAGAAACGTCAGCAAACACGTCACAACTCTCTAACTTTGAGCTTTCAGATGATTATCACGTACAAGGTCGAGAGCGCCGCAAGAAGGGGGCGTTCGTATGGACCTCTCTCATTCACACAGTGAACACGACCCCAATTGACTGTTTACTGAGGTAATAAATCAAGAGCGAAGTAGAGTCATTTTCTCATAGACTTCTATACAACCAGAGGAGTCGCCCCCTGGTGGACACTAGAGAGAATGCAACTTTAAAACACATGAAGCTTTGGCTTCGATCTGACTCTAAATGGACCATCATTTAATAAATGAACATCATACTGCATTGAAGAAGACTTGAAACTAGAGATTGAGACCATAAACTCATGTTTACAATGTTTACTGAGGTAATAAATCAAGAGAGAAGTAGAGTCATTTTCTCATAGACTTCTATACAACCAGAGGAGAGTCGCCCCCTGGTGGACACTAGAGAGAATGCAGCTTTAAACACATGAAGCTCTGTCTTCGATCTGTAGAACTGGAGGTTGCCGCCTGGGTACACTTCAGGGTCCTGGTTTGGGGGTTTTCAAATATATGGTCAGACGAGGCTAACATGTTAGCTAAGCTATTTTCTGTACATACGCAGCAGCAGACACGTTTGTTCATGTCCCTCTTTAGCTGCTAAATGTCTTTTTGGGGGCAGATAGCGTATACTGGGTTTATCTGAGCGAGACCTCTCTTTATATTTCACACAAAGTGTGTGTGTTTGCTGTTTGCGCACATGCTCTGTCAGGACGTTGACTTCTTCCACGCCACTGACTTCACTTGAACTCAGCGTGAACCGAGAAGTGTGAGGAGGACGACGGCCGGGCTCGCCGAAGGTGTTGGTGCGTGTTAAGTTCAGCTCATCTGCACGACGATAATTATACTCAACACTATTCGAGTTGTTCTCAAAAGAAACAGAGCAGAATAACTGGCTATCGAACCAAAACAATCACCCAGATTCCACATTCCACAGCCACCACATCCAATAACAAAAGGTGGTTGGAGGTTCAGGGTCTCGCTCAAGGACACGTGGCCCCTTAACGGACTCATTAATGTTCCAGGATGTTACGGTGCCGCCTGTGTCGACATATGGCCGGCTTGTTTGTACACCCGTCCTGTGTCGTCTTGTTTGGATCAGTATTCAGTGAGTTGCGGCCCTCCTGCTGTGAACAGACACGTTATTAGTATTCGTGGCTTCCAGCATGTTCTGGTCCAGCTGGCAGCCAGACCCCCCGAGCACGCAGACAGTGTTCTCACACACACACACACACACACACACACACACACACACACACACACACACACACACACACACACACACACACACACACACACACGTACTGAACGTGTGTGGAGCCTCATTAAATATGTAATTTCCTGCTCGCTGACCTTATCACAACTACAAGTCAGACACAAACCTCTATTCTGAGTGAGGACTGGAGAAAATATCTTTGAGGCCCAGTCCCAACGTCCCCCCTAAGGCCTTAAACCCTGAACCCTCAGGGACCTGACGGACGTCACCTGTTAGATGGTTTCAGTGTGAGAGGCTCATGAGATGAGAGGTAATCGTCAAATGATCAATTTACATGTTTTTTGTCAAAACAGCTTCAGGAACAAGAAGAAATATTTGATGAATAAATCTGTAATATAATCTCTGCTTTCATGTGTTTTTATGTTCCATCTTTGAATCCTTAATGTTTTTGAGTCAGGCTGAACACACACGCGCCGCCCTCTTTGTTTACGTCTCCATGCTTCCTCTGGTTACCCCGTGTTTAACGTCACAACGCTATGAAGTCTGCAGAAATGCTGACTTACAGAAAGTGTTCATAAAGAGCTCTAAATGTCTGAGAGGAACTCAAACTCTCAATGACTTGAGAGAACTAAACCCTCAGGACGTGTGAAGACAGTGACACTACGTTGTTTAAATTAGTTTGATTTGTATCATGATTATTTCATCAAGGTGCAGCGTTCTCTCTCTGACCTCAAACTAACTCATCAAATCTCCAAACACATTTCTTTGCTCTTGTTCGTTCTTTCTTTCTTCATTCCTTCCTGCTTACGTCCACAACAAATGGTGGATTAAACACACTAAAAGCTGTGGAACCCAAATAAACCACATTTTAGGTTTGCAAAATAACAAAAGAAGCAGCAAGAAGTTTGCCGGAGCAGATCAGAGGTCTGTGCAGGACGGAGTGTCATTAAGAAGTGAGCCGAGAGCTCAGCTGCCTCAAGAGGCCTCACGGAGCTGCACACAGCTGATTCCTATCAGGAGATCAACCACCACCAACCTGCAGGCACACGGAACAAACACAATGCTGTTTTTAATCTGCGTGTGCAACGACCACAGCTGATTTTAACGGCGTGTCACGCATTCTATTTTTGATAACATTGTTACCTAAAAAATCGAATGAACTTAAGTCTGTGGTCTGCAGAATCTCAGATGGCAACTAACACAGTAGTCAAGACCCTCTGATGCTGTAAAACGAGCCAAAACATTCAGTGAAATGAACATTCAGCCAGCGAGGTGATGCAAGGACGGGAGTAATGTTGCAGCAGTGAAAAGCTGAACCTCTGGACAAAGTACAGGCAGAATAAATGCTTTACACGGGTTTCATGTTTACCATCATGAGTCCATACAAACGTCCCCCTCTTGTGGTTCCCAACCTCCTACGTGGAACTCTTTTACAAGTTGGAATGTGTTTCCTGACCATGGAAGTTTATTTCCTGGTGGATGATAAGTTAATATTTTGTAAATTTTAAGTACGTTTTTCTTGTTGCTTTTCCTCTTTGTCCTTTGCATTTCCAGCATTACGTAGACGGCTCGCTAACTCGCTATATTTGTTAGCATCGGTGGCTTCTTGATGACGAAAGTGGCGTCCGTGTTGCTGTTGCCTAGCGGCGATGTTCACGCTCGTCGTGTGCACGACTTCCCGCGTCGTCGTTCCCACGAGTTCTATTGAGCGACGGCAGGAAAACACATTCACAAAGAAAGAGATGCAAGAAGGTTGTTAAGATATTATATTAAATCAAACGATCAGCAGAGATATTTCTATCCGTCACAGGGACGTCGGGCAAAGAAGACGCCCTACAGCAAAAGGTTTATTTGCAATTTTTAATACTTTTTCTTGAATGATTACACAGATCCTTGAGTCGAGTAACAGAAAGCAGAAGATCCAACTCCAACAACCTTGACAATGTTCAAAAACAGGTAAAGAGATTTTTGTTCAGAAAACCTTTAATCGTTAATAGAATTAGTAGTATGACATATTTCAATAAATATTTAGATATATACAGATACAGCAGAAACGGTACATTCTTTTTTTTCTCTTCAAATTGCTTCACTTTTTTTTTTGTACAAGCCAAAATATCTGCCATTGTATTTATATTCATGCAAAATATTGTTTCTCAGATTAATGAAAAATAAAAAGGATTTGCTGAACTTTTCTTTGTTTTTTTTTTGTTTCATCCTGCTTTGATGTGCACTCTCAGATTATAAGCATCGTAATGAGCTTCGTAATTTTATTCGCAAATCAAAACGGGGTGCACTTTGTGCCAATACACAATAGAAGCAAGTAAAGCAAAATTAAGGCCATTCCAACTTGTGCAAAGGAAATAAATAAATAAATATAATAATCATAATAATAACAATGTTTCCTTTAGTTCACAGCAGTTCAGAAGTCACTGTATTTTTCCTTCTCCCTCAGGGCATCGGATTGTACAATACATACAATAAAATACAAGAGAATCAAACATAACCCCCAAAAACCAATAAGAGTCATTAATCATCGACAAATCAAACCATGCTACTTTTAAAATCCAGTTCAGAACCTAAGGATTTATAAACGTCTTCTTTCTTTGTTCAGTCCGTATGCATCACGTCGCACCGTGACGCAATATAAACCCAGCATCTCTCATGTTATGAACCCCTCCCTCCCCCCAACCCGAACAGTATAACAATGTTTAATACAATGGTGAGAGGCCTATGACGAAGCTCTAAAATGACTATGATACACACACAACACCCACGCCTGAGGAAAAGGGTACGAGTCATGTAAAAATGGTAGTTGAATGAATGCATGATATGCTTATAGGTCCTCGTTTTTCTTTTTTTCAGTTGCATATTCAACCCCCCATAATATGGCACGAAGAAGATACGTACGCGAGCTCTAGAAAATGGAACAACTGCTGTCGGCAGAAAGAGGCCGATGGACAGAAGGGAGTTTATTCCAGACGCAAGCGCGTCTTTGGCACGGAAGGAAAAACACGAATCCTCCAAGTTTAGACTGTTTAGGCCGCGATCAGAGAGCGATCCATCGTTAACGTCACCGCGTGGCTGTGAAGGGACTCGACGTGGTGCTAATGTCAACCAAATCTAGACCCGTGTTCTTGTTCAGCAGCGCTTTATTTTGGCATTTACATTTGTTGGTTTTTACGGAGCCCGTAAAGTCTCGGGAAAAAAAAGAAGAGTCAAATCTATTACTTGTACACATAAGATACGCATCTCTGAGAAAAAAGCAACACCGTTTGTGAGTTTGTTGGCTTCGTAGGTTCAAGTCTCGTGAATTCTGAATGAAGAACACGTTTTGTGCTCCGTAAATAAATGAAGACGAAGCTTAATGCTGCGTTCCAGACAGCTCAGAGGTCTGAATGTTCCCAGTTGAAATTTAAAACTTCCGACTTCCGAAGTGTTTGGGTCCACGACGTCAAGCGTAAACCGAAGACATCGCTGAGTGTGCAGCCTCCACACTTTGGGGGCATTTTTTACATTTTCCTGAATAATTGTTTTTGCAGAGACGATAACTTTTGCTGTTTAACGAGCTTCCTAATAACATGGCGACATAATTGGACTTTAATTCACACGCAGAACATGTTTACTTCATGATCGTATGTAAAACCTAAATGAAATACAGGCTAATATACTCAACGTGGCCTTTACAATATGCTATTCCTTCATTGTGACGTCAGACAACTGCTTCTTCATGAAGTGGGGGAAGATGGTTTTGTACCGAGTTCATAATAAGAACTCTTGACTTTGAAGTGTCGCTCTGTTGTACTTGTTCTGACAGAATGAGTTCCTGGTTGTCTGGATTTCAGCATTAGCAGCATGTTTGTATCAAGCTACAGACCGCGTCTGCTGGCGTTCCTGACTAGCATCACGGCAGCTCGTCAAATAGTCACGAAATATCTGTCTGTCACGAAATAAAACTGATCGGTTTTGTGTAGAGCAGCAACAGTTCCCGCTCAGCATGAAAACTATGCGTGTGGACACACGGTTTAGTTTAGCTTTTTATCTGGACGCCGTGAAGCTACGTAAGAATTCCATCTGAGTTGCTTTCAGGCAAATGAGTTGTAGCTGGTTAACCTAAAGTCTCACAATGATCAAATAAATGTATCACGAGAAGTGAGAGATTCCTCCGACAGCTTGTGAGAAACTGGATTAGTCCTTTTGATAAAGAAGCCGAACACTGTTGAAAACACACATGTCCCTCCAGGCTTTGCTAGTTTTGTCTAAATCTGATGGTTTGCATCGTAAATACTTAGCAACAGAGAAATCTGCTCCGACCGACTCGTTAAAAATAGCTAGCAGTAAAGCGTCCCGGTGATCCCGGCCTTGCATCATATCGGGGAACGATTTACTGAATCAAATGCATATTATTTGCATTATTCTGTGGCACGTCCACTTTACAGTCAGCACATGTTGGAATGTGAACAGAAGGATGTACGTGCGCGGCGGCATAGCCCTTCGGATCAGTCGAACACTCTGACATTACTGAGTTCATGAAAAGTGGTATTACAATGATCTGTCCCATCAGATCCACAAAGTCTCAATCTGCAAGTTTTTACCTGTAAAAACTTTGTAAGTAGAAATGTGATCGGGGTGAATTATCAAATAAAAATAACCTGCTTCCTTTAAAAAATTAAAATAGGGAAATACAAGGATGCAGAGGGAAAATGCATAAATGTTATATATCAAAATATGCCTTTATATATATATTTATATATGTTATATTGTATTTATATATCTGAAGTTAATCTGGCAACTGAAGTGCATCTGGCAATCATATTAAAATAGACTGAATATTTCACATCCTGCAACACATCGTGAACATTTGCCCCACAAACAGCAGAAGGCAACGAGAAGAACGTCAAGCACGAGGAATATGAAAGAAATACAAATATTTGATGCTAAAAAATAAAAACACTAAAAAAAAAATGTTTTAATCAGCCTTTGTCTCTCCAGGAAGGACAGGAACTCAACACGATGTTTGAGTTTGCTGTATAAGTGAGAAACATGTTTTAAACTTCACAATAAAAGTCCAGCAGATAGTTTCATTTAAAGTCTGGACTCACTGAGGACTCATTGAACGCTGTATGGTGAGGGAAACATATTGGAAAATATAATTATTCACTTGCTTTTAGGAAGTTGGTTGAGACCGTTGATGATAACGAGGCTGTAGCCCGGAGGCTGTTAGCTTAGCTGTTAGCATCACTTTTAAATTCATTTTGAGTTTTAACTTTGCTACAAAATTGGAAAATGTTTCTTTCTCAACTCTTTGCAATGAAACCTAAATCAAATTTATGCAGAAGTGACAACGTGAACGAGGAAACCAACCGTTTGTGCAGGAAAAGACTTTTCTCCATTTCTTCACTTTCTTTACCCGTTCTGATTGGCTCAGAGGTTTGGCTCAATCTGTCTGCTGCTGATCTAATACTATGACACAGTTCTGCACACAGTAATCTGCACGCATCGGGTTAAAGTCCCTGCACAGGTCGACACGTCTTCTTCATCCGTTCCGTCCATAATCACCGAGGACTGTTTAGCAGTGAGCAGTGGGATGAATGAGCCAGAAAACAACTCGCTTTTGAGATGGCGCTGCTTTTAAAGGAAGGAAAGAAATCATAATTGCATATACTAATTATTGCATAGAGAAGCCTGGCGCAAAGTAAAAAGAGATAAATCATCAATCAAACCAAATGATCAAATCCCGTCCAACGTGGCAAAAGTAGCTACATCGTACACTCCGTGGGCACGAAGACGTAGCTTTTCACAAATGATGAGGTTCTCAGCGACAGTTGGTGCGTGTGAATGAGATGGAAATACAGTTAATTAAGGTATAACAGGTGCTATAATCTGTATAATTTACTACATATGTCCTCTCAGCTGGGGAAGGGCGGGGTGTCACATTAAGGCGGGGTCAAAGCAAGGAAGCACTAATAAGATGTAAACACGTGGTTCAGTCCCGATGAACACGAGGAGAGCCAACGGGGGGGGGGGGGGGGGGGGTCTGCGTTTGGCTCGGTCCCGGATCGGTTCGCTCCGGTCGATGAAAGCAAACTGACACCTTTGGGGGATTAAAAATAACCCCGAAGAAGCCCGGTGAGGAGACGTCACTCCATGACGTCAAACCGTCCGCTTTCCTCTTCCCAAAAAAAAAACGGGTCCGGAGCTGCAGAGCGCTGCGCGGCCACAAAGCGACATGTTTACTTGGCACGTAATTCAAGATACAAACCAAAAACAAACAGCAAAATGCAATATGAAGTAAATGAAGGACAGGTAGAGGAACACGACGACCACAGATACATGAGATGTCTTGTCTCAAAAATCCTCAGCACTGCTCGTTCAGTGTTTCTTATTTTTTCGTATGTTTTTTCTTATTTTTGTCCAGTCCGTACGATCGACAGCGGCAGCAGCAGCGAACCTCGAGTGTCTCTGCAGCTCAAGGTTTGGTGGTGTTGGCGGCGGCGGCGGGAGGAAAAAGCGTTGAGGAGTGCTCGCAATACACGTTTTGAAGCAAATCTAGATATATAGAATGCATGATCCTTGCATCGCTTTAATTAGTGGAAGCACCGATCCGCCTTCCTTCCTTTTTTTGGGGGGGGCGGGGAGAAATCCCTTGTTTTCCAGATGGTCCGTCTCTCAAATAAAGTTCCTTTTCCCCCTCATTCATGATAGATATATGAGTATATTACACTGCTGGACGCTTCTCGCACATCCCCCACCCCGCCCCCTCTCTTTTTTCGTATATAATTATATATCTGTCTCCACGCAAAGAAAAATAGAATAAAACCCGAAAGTCAAACACCCTTTACTAGACTCTTCTTCTTCTTGTTCCAGTCCGTCCGCTCCCACACAGTTTGTCGGGCGTGCCTGCAAAAGTCTGCGTTTACTTTTGAAGTTTTTTCGTCTTTTCATTAATATATTGCCACATTCATATTTCATGCATTTTACTGCATTGCTATTGCACTGGTCCGGATTATTCGGGAGGTGTAAAGAGCCAGAATGAGTTTGGGATTTTGGGGGGGGGGGGGGGTAGGAGAGGAGAATAAAGGGAACAAGAAAGCAATAAATATCTCAAATAGAGTGTCTAGTGCGTGTCGGGTGGGGAGGCGAGCGAGGCGACCGCCACAAAAAGCAACTTAACCTCGACCAGAAGAGGAAGAGGACGAAGGAAGAGGACAAGGAATGGCGTGAAGAAAAGGGAGGGGGGGGGGCAATGATATCTCTTGTTTCCTTCTCTCGTTATGTTTCTCTGCATTCTCCTCTTCGCACTGTTCTCGCCTTCCTCCTCCTCCTCCTCCTCCTCCGCTCCTCTCGACTACTGCTTGTGGATGTCCTCGCTGCGGATGATCTTGTAAATGATCCAGTAGAAAATGTTAAAAATGAGGAAGACGAGCGGGAAGGCCACGCGGGACACCGTGTCGATGCGCTTGGCGCGACCGATGAACAGCTTCTTCATCTCGTCGATGGTCTTCTCGGGCGGGCCCGAGGCCGGGGCGTTGTTGTTGTTGCCCTTGATGGCCATGCCGTCTTTGGCCTGCAGGCAGGCCGGGCCCATGCCGTAGCCGGGGAAGCTGAAGCGCCCCTCGCCTGTCTCGTCCTCCTGCAACAAAAGAGATTCAGACATGAAAAGCAGATATTCCGGGTGACACGAAGTGAAGATGAAAAGCCATTTCATATTGTTTGTTTCTTTGTGTCTGAATTAAACTATTAAGTTGTGTTCATATTACTGTCCAGCCCTTGCGTAGCATTTAAGCTCCAGGATTGGCCGGGCGCTCCTCGCTCGCCGAGGTTCCAGTAAATGTAGTTTTATAAACTTTGTTCAGGAACGGGACCACGCCCAGAACACGGCTCATTTCCCCGGCACAAGTATTTAAGCTCAACGAACCCGTTCACTTCCTCTTCGACTCTGTTCTCTCATCCCCCATCCCCCCTCCCCCCCCAACCCTGTTTTGTTTTCCTATTTTCTCTCTCTCTTGCAGGATTACAGGAACGACAGGGGACTCTGCACCGCCAGAGCTTCCGAAGAGATAGCCCCCATCCTAACAGTCTCCGTTCCCCCCACCGGACACCAACGGTCCCCCATCGATCGCCTAACCTCCTTTCTACAAACCCTCATTTCTTCTTCCTTACACCCCTTCATCTCTCTTCCTCGACCCCTACCCTACATCCCTCTACCTCAACCCCTACCCCACATCCCTTCATCTCTTCATCCCTACCCCACATCCCATCATCCCTCTACCCTACACCCCTTCATCCCTCTTCCTCGACCCCTACCCTACATCCCTTCATCCTTCTACCCTACACCCCTTCATCCCTCTACCCTACATCTCTTCATCCCTACCCCACATCCCATCATCCCTCTACCCTACACCCCTTCATCCCTCTTCCTCAACCCCTACATCCCTTCATCCCTTTACCCTACACCCCTTCATCCCCCTACCCTACACCCCTCTTCCTCGACCTCTACCCTACACCCCTTCATCCCTCTTCCTCGACCCCTACCCCACATCCCATCATCCCTCTACCCTACTACCCTTCATCCCTCTACCCTTTACCCCTTTCGCTTCCTAATCTTATCAATCATTCCGTTATGCAATAAACCTCTCGAAACTCATATTGTTATTGGCGTGGTCCTTGTTAGTGAATCTGGTTTGTTTGGGTCCTGACCAACGGGCTCTCTGGACTCTAACCTGAAGCAATCTTCTCTGCCTCAACCAGCGAAATAGGAACGGGTCCAACCAAGAAACGTCTTCCAGTCTCCATCATTTCACTGCTTCCTGGTTGAGCATGACGTGTCCCGTCTGTTAGCTCTACTGTCACGGATTAGTTTGGATTCCTTTAAATAAGACGACACCTGAATCTTTTTCTCTACATTTGAAGGACTCGTTTGACAGTTTTTTTCCACACCACCAGTACATCAATATCAACATTGTGACATTCATGGAACAAACAGAGAGCACCGTCTTCAGTTGTGGCTGGTTGATTGGTGTTTGTCCTCATGTGATGTCATCGGGCCTCATGCAGCGGTGATGAATCTCACTTTATCATAAATAGGAGGCATGTGGCCGGTTGTTCATTATTAGCACCTGAACACTGTGTGAGGGCAGGTGTTGTGCCGTGTCCAAATACTGAACATGCTACCAAAAAAAAACCTGTAGAAGAAGAAGAACGTCAGCAGAAGTGAAATCGAGGTTCCGTTAAAAAACCGTAAGGCGCATAATACGAGTTTGGGAGAATTTCAATTGCTTGTCAATGTCTCTCGACATGGGCCTGTAGCTCGCAGCTAACAGTGCTAACAGTGAGGAATATAAAAGGTTTTATAGTCAATCCATCCATTCTTTATCTTTTCCTGTTCCTGACATCCATATTTACATCCACAGGCACCTTGAAGTCACTAACTTAACTTGCACCATGCAGACCAGCTCCTCTCAGAAAGCCCCTCAAACAGTGGATTCATAAATCATGAGCTGCACATTGATCACACAGCACGCGCCTCGCCTTCTTAAAAGTCATCAATACGAGACGAAGCTGAACGCCGAGCGTGTTTATCTCACCCGTCATGGAGATCGGGGGGGGGGGGGGGGGGGGGGGTGAATGGATTGGATTGATTGGCATGCGCTGCACTCAAGGTTATGCCGCGTGTGTGTGTGTGTGTGTGTGTGTGTGTGTGTTTGTTTTGTCGCCCGTGCACGGGGAGATATTGAAAGTCCTATCTGCACCGTCACCCTGCCTTTTCATTACGGGAGACACAATGACTTTCTTATCTGCTTCAGAGACTCCAACACAAACAGTGTGATGGGCTGAGAGACACTGAAGGTGTGTGTGTGTGTGTGTGTGTGTGTGTAAACTAAACTAGGAAAATAACCAGCGCTCCAAAGTGCCCTTCAATGCCAAAACAACACCCATGAAATTAAATAATTTGCGGATGAAAAAAATCCCTCCGCTGAGCCGTCTTTGTGTAAGATTTTGATAAAAGACGATGTCAACAAATTCATGCATGAACACGACTTGTGTCCCCCGTGGGGGAAGTCTATCAGCGGGGAATCTTTCCAGTGCATTGTGGGTAAAGGAAAAAGGAGCATTTCCTTTACAATAAAGAAAAGAAAAGCAGGAAGCGCAGCCTGGAGCAGGAGGAACTGTCGGCAGCAGGAGAACTTAACGACTGACGCAAAACCTCTGCAGAGGCAACAAATCAAGCAGCCGGCTCAGCTCTCCTGTTTCACCAGCCTGCAGTTTCTAGAAGGCAAAAATGAGTCGACCACAATAAAATCACATATGTGTGAGTGTGCACGTCTCTCACTGTATCTGTAGAAATGTGCACATGTGGTGGACCACCAGGTAGAGATCCATTTTTAGTACCCTGTGTCCCCGTTCTGTCCTTGCATCCACACCAAGCCATCTATTACTGTTAACACACACACACACACACACACACACACACACACACACACACACACACACACACACACACACACACACACACACACACACACACAGGGTGTCTTCCACACTATGGCCGCGATGCTAGCCGACCTCTGCCCGTCCTTCAGTGACGCTGCTAAACTATTACAGATGCTCCGCTTTATTCTCACTGCCATGTGATTAATGTGGAGGGGAGGAGGAGACGTGAGGAGGAGGTGCAATGAGGAGCGGGGAGGAGACGTGGGGGAGGAAAAAGAAAGAGAGGAGGAGGAGGAGGAGGAGGAGAGGGAGGAAGCCCTGCAGCCAGTCCTCCGGCCTTGGATGATCCAGGTGATCCATTATATTCAAGACTAATTCGATATTTACTCCATTAACTAAGAAAGGACTGAGATGGATGGATAGATAGATAGATAGATAGATAGATGGATAGATAGATAGATAGATAGATAGATAGATAGATAGATAGATAGATGCAGCTCACTCTTTCCCCTCTTTTCTTTTCTCGTTGTCTTTCCTCCCTCCATCATTCTCCTCCTTGTCTCTCTCTGCATTCATAAAACCTCACAGACCTTTACAGTGATTAACTCTCAGGTCATAGAAATAAACTTAGTAAACAGTGAACATGTTTTTTATATCTATAACTTACATTATTATCATTATTCTGTCGCGTTTGGTAAAGTGAAATGTTTCCGTCAGTGGAGCCTTGTAGTTCTAACGAACGTTTCTTTTCACGTCTAATTCTGTGAATCGAGGATTTATTGTTGGTGAGTGTTGGACCGGTGGAAAGACTAAAGACGGGTTTGATGAGTTTTATTTTGGCTTTTGTCTGGTTTGAGTGAAGTGTGATCAGCGAGGTCCAATCACTGGAGTCTGGTGGCTTTGAGGAGAACGTATTGATTTGATCTTTTGCACATTAATAAAATAGAATAATTGTTCATCCGGAGTCCATCGGCCAGATGTGAGCGGGTCTTCCTGTCTTTTTAGTCCGGTGAGAAAGGGGCTGCAGAATAAACGTTAGCAAATATCTCTTCTTATATTTAAATAAGGGGAACTGAAGCACAGTACACACCTCGTCCTGAAACGTCAGGGACTTCTTTAAAGGCTATTAGCAATATGTTGTTTGACTCAGTGTCCTTAAACACTGAATTATTGATGGTTATTTTAATTGAATTAAATGAAATAAAAGACAATTCTTTATTAACAATTCTTCCCATCGGGAATTATTTCTGTCAGAATGCAGAGCACTCGTCACAACGTACAGACGGGAATACGATGTTCACGTTGAAACCGAGCTGCTCGTGACCTCGGTATTTCTAACGTCCCGGCTGCAGAGCGCAGTGACAGCGGGTCAGGGCCGCTCTCTGAACCGTCACTGACACATCACTCATCTTCACCATCGTCTTGTCCTTTCATCCTGTGACCACGTCTCTAAATAACTGAAGGAATTGTATTTCATTTGCTTTAAGACAACGATTGCAGCTGCCTATTCCTGTGCATGATTCCTGATGCTTTATGTAAAAAGGACCTTTTAGATAAAGCGCCTGGAGCGGAGAAGGAAAAGGACGGACGAGTAGAGAAGACAAAGCTGGGATTTCAGACAGAAAACAAGAAGCAGAGAAAGAGAAAAAAGGGAGAGAACGGAAAAGACAGCAACAAATAAAAAAGAGAAATACAGAAGAACAAAAACACGTTGAGAGGTTAAAAGGTGTCCGAGTGACGGAGGGATGGAAAGAGAGCGAGAGGACCTCTTAGCTCGCTCATCCGTCATGCTTTCCTCTCCCGATTGAAGCACTTATACGTCCGCCTCTGATTAATCGAGCAGATTAGCAGGAAGCAGGAAGCAGAACTGCGTCAGGCCCGCTATCCTCCACCATCTCCTCTGCAAATATTACCCTCGGATACTTGTTTTAGGGACCCGCATTTACATAAAACACGATTCGAAGAGGTGTCGGGCCCAACTACCGCCGGCATCAGTCTCTCCTGAACGAGGCCGGAGGAGGAAATCCTCGGCTTGCGTTCCGCTTTATGACCCCCCCCCCCCCCCCCCCCCCAAGAAGCAATTCCAGCTGAGCTGTGGGGAAGGGAATATATTATAAATTTGCCTTTGCTGATCCGTTTTGTGGGGGATTCATTTCAAAACCGTCCTCAACCCCCGTCCTCCCCTCTGCAGCTCTGCTCGATGAGAGACATTTCCAGGCTCTTTAGGATGTTTCGGTATCGATATGTCGACGTCGAGTGGATTCTGTGGAGCGGAGAGGAACGTCTGAGTAGATGTGAGTTCAGAAAATGGTCCACGGTTCTCCTTATTATCAAAGCAGACACTCGTATCCTTCAGCTGGAGCTGCTCGCGGTGTTATGTGTTGAACAGGTTCTTCATGCGGAGGTCATTGTTGAGCTTTTGTTCTATTTTTCTTCCTGAACACGTCTTCATTCAGACTAGTGGAAAGAAAACATCCAAAATACACATAAAAGTGTTAATTTGTCTATTTACGTCTGTAGATTTCTCCTAAATTCACCTGAAGTCAACATTAGATAATGACTCATTTGCATATTTAAAACACAGCACTTCAGAAAACTTGTGATACAATAAATACTCCTCTTAATGTGAGTGATGAAGTGGTGAATGTGTTGACCCCTCTTCACCTGTAGAGTCTCTAGATGTCTGTAATGGAACTAAACGTCTCTTTAAAGGACGTTTTCTCTGAGTGAGTTTGTTCTCAGACTGATGATAAATCTCCACTTCAGCAGCTCTTACACACACCAAGCCAGACGTCACTAAAGCAGGTTCTGAGTGTTTGTGTTCAAAGGTCACATGAATCATCAGCTCAGCACCTCGTCTCACTGTCCATCGCAGCAGAGACACCTGCTTATCTCTAAAACAGCCTCTGATCAATGTTTCGTCCTCCTGAGGCTCGTGGAACAGAGACTGGCTTGAACACAAGGCAGGATGCAGGCCGGTCTCATCCATTAGCAGTATAACTACGATAGAATAATGCTCTGTAATTCGTAGATATCCTACGATCTTGTGTGATCTTTCAGCCGGGAGACCGATGTTCGTTCCCCGTGTGACGCAAGAGCTCAACGTCGGTGTTTTCGTCACGTGACGTTCCCGAGCTACAGCACGTCTGTGGTTATTTCCACCCAAACGACCGTCCGCTCTTCAACCTCACTGAGTAGTGTTGTTCCCTGAACCAGCTGAGTTTCCTGTGAAGACGGAAGTTTACTTTGAGAAAGACTTGCATGTAAGGACACACGTGCTGCTGGTTTCTGGAAGAAAACGCACAAAACATGAGGAGCAACTTTTCGTGGAAACCGACTTCCTCGTTCGTGGCATTTTTAACGAGTCACAGATTTTGGTGCCGAGCCAAAGTTCAGTCACTGTAAAATAAAAGTAAATGAAAGCATGAAATAAGTGAAATAAGTGACTCCCAGCAGCGATTCCGCATGAACAAACATTTCATTTTTGCCATTTGAATACAATATTGTCTCTGATTCTCCTTCCAGCGATCCTCTCATCTCTCTCATCCATCTCTCTCTCTCTCTCTGTCTCTCTCTCTCTCTCTCATCCATCTCTCTCTCTCTCTCTCTCTCGTCCCTGGTTACATTAAAACATGGTGTGTTAATGTCTCTCGCTCATTAAGCCGCTGACCTGGAATGATTATTCACATGATCTGCTGCAGCGTTTTCTCTCTCTCTCTCTCTCTCTCTCTCTCTCTCCCCCTCTCTCTGTCTCTCTCTCTGTCTCTCTCTCTCAGCTCCAGCATTTGATCTGAATAACATTTCAGGAAGAGCCACGACACCTTTAGCTTCATGCATTAAATGTGATATTTAAATCAGGGTTCACTTCAGCCTGATGTCGGGTTAAATGTAGCCTTTGATGTCAGACGGACGAAAACAGTTTTCATGCTGAACCCGTTCATCAATAGTTATTTTACCAATTATTTAAACGAGATTCCAGCCTGGTGATACTTTATCTGTTTATTACTGTCGACAAATCTAAAAAAAAACACACATTATTAAATATATTTTCAATCTTTAGAAATATCTCACATATTTAAAATGTACTTTTCCTATTCTTGTTGAATTCGTACTCTTACTGCTATTCTGTCTTCACTTATCTTTTCTGCTACATGTTTAACAAAGGGTTCAGTCACTTCCATTAACAGCTGCTCACTGCTTTTCACATCTTCATTTGGCATCCAGTGAGTGTTTGTGGCACCACGTGTGGGATCGAGTCAGAACGAAGAGAAGAAGAATTATGAATCTGTAATCTAGTGTTCAACATATCACCGTCCACTTGCACCTCTTCAGTTTCATGAAGCCTGATTTAATACATTCTGTTTTGTGTTTAGTGATGGTGTTTGCTACTGCATGCTTCATACGATGACGTTGCTCCTCTAGACTAAACTGCATTCTCAACTACGTTTCCAGAGAAATATATTTAATTCCACATTAACGGTCACGGTCTTAAACACGTGGTTAGAGTTGGTAATTGAAACAAAATGAAAATGCAAGAATAATTTGACTATGTAGATTCAGTAAATAGTTTGTCTTGAAATATGTAATCTATGAAGGTAAACTAAAATAACTCAACTTTGACTTTTGTCTCGCACGGGACACAAACAGAGGCCTCCTGGGTGAAAGTCCTGTGTTTGTGTTGACTCGTCCATCCCTCACGCAGACTGCGTCAAGAAAACGTCAAAATGAAACATTATCCGGGAGGTAAACTACAGTTTCACTGTGCGGGAACGTACACGCGGTCCTCGGGTCTAAAAGGTCAGTTCATTAGAGTGTTGTAAGAACACACAGAGCCTGACGAAGATTCATGTTTAAACTAATCCAGCGGCTTTAAAGCGGCGCGATGAGGGCAAGAGGTCGAAGCAGTTCTTCAGCCAACAGGCGGCCACACAAATATATGGATATTAACATGAAGCCAATATGGTAATTTGGCTCCAGTGAGTTGTACAACGACGACGAGTGCTTCCAGTCCGTCAGTGAAACTCTTCCTCTGCTGATCAGGAAGCAGCGGGTGTGTCTGTACGACACTTCACAGCCCGGCCCGTCAATCAGGAGGTTGAGTTTAGCCTCTTAATCCCCCGCGCTCTCTTATCTTCTTTGTTCTCAAAGCTGCCGAACAGCCTGCGAGATCAAGGCGTTTAGAGCGTACCAGCGTGTACGCCGGAAAACACCTAATCACGGCTAACGAGCTGATTACAGCCGATCAATCAGCAAAGTGGCTTTGCCTAATAAGGCGCTGTCATTCCTAAACAGTGGGAGGTCCCTCGAGGGCCACTTATCACCCCCCCCCCCCCAAAAAGAAATGGACAGTACTTTTTTCCCAGAAGGCCGAGCGTGCGAAACAACAGAGTCAGTTGCTGGGGCAGGAAGCATTCTTTGCCCCTCGTGTTGTTGAGGTGAAGAGGAAGAGGAAGAGGACGGTCGCTCTTCACCTCGAGGCCCAACGTGGTCTGTGTTCTTGTTGTTGTCTCTGTGGTAGCGGATGGGATTTGTCGTGTAGCCCAGTGATTTCTGACGCTACTGACAGAAGTGATTTCACTCCACAACAGATAATTCCTCACAAATAATTTATTTAAATGAAAGTCTTTCTTCCTCTACAAAAAATACTCATTTGCATTCATGCGCCCTGAACTTCAGTGGGTTCCTGATTGAAGTGGAGGCGAGAGGCAGTAATGTTCCACTTTGACTTTGATTTCTAAAAGGCTCTCTCTCTCTCTCTGTCTCTCTCTCTGTGTG
>NC_136537.1:24648544-24707638 GCF_910591455.1 Pholis gunnellus
CTTATTTTATTCTCCAGGTTTATTCATCGTGCTTGAATACAAAGTAAAAAAGGACCCGAGGAGCTGAATTTAAAACTGTTTTACACTTTTGAATAAATCCTACATTTGGAGCACATTATACAAACCTCTCGGCAGAATCCTGTTTCAAATGCAAATACCTTAAATTCCTCTCCGTGTTTCCTTCGTGTCCTCAGAAGTGCTGCTAGTTTCTACTGGAAAACACACGATGCTTTCAAGGGTTCGTGATGAGTCAAAGTTTGTGCTCCAGCGGTGGGAAGCAAGTACGTTTAAGGACACTACTTATGTACTTTGGTGCTTGTACTTTGCTCAAGTACCTCCATTTAATGCCACTTCATACTATTTATCTGCTACTCTTCAGAGGGAAATATTGTGCTTTTGAGTTTTAAGTCATTGTTTTGAAATCTTAAATTGCTCTCACCGTTACTTTTAATACTTTTACTATTAGTATTTCACATGCTGATAGTACTTCATTGCGTTTATGTGTAACTGAGGGTTTTTACAACGTAGTATTACTAGTTTGTTAGTACTTGTGCTCCGTTCTACATTGTACATTGTCTTCATCGGCTGCATTACATCTAAAGATTGTTTTTGATGGATTGAAAAGATTTGTTGGTATTTTGAGTCTTTTCCACTTTTTTTTAATTATCATTTACTGTAAAGCAAATCAAATTGAAGTAAATCTGTCTTCGAAATGATTTTCTTTTGTGCATTTAAAGCAGCAGCTCCGTCTTTGTGCTAAGCTAAGCTAGCCGGCTGCTCCAAAAATGTCAAACTAGTTCTTTAATGCCTGACTCATCAAATATCAAACAGGTTTTAATCACATCTTTGGAGTGTTTTTTAATTAAATAGAGCAGATTTTACTCTAACAGGAATACAAACTGTGTTCTGTGGTTCATGCTTTCTGCCGGTAGCTACAGGTTCATGGAGCTCATTAGTGATGCAGCAGATTTATTAAAAAACGTCTTCATGTTTGTCCTATTCTTATCTTTGTCTTCATTCTGTGGAGCTTCATCTGTTTTCATCCAATATTCATTTCCACATTCCGTTCCATCTCCCCGTCATTTTGGTCGCTGCTTTCATTAAAATCGCCTGACGGCGCCACGAACCGCATTTATTTTTCAACACGTGTGAAAAGGCAGAAGTAACAGCTTAAGTGTGAATTCACATACGACCGCCTCGTGCTACATGCTAAGGATAAAGAACCCCTCATGAATAAATCAGACTCCGGTCACCTAAACTCACCTCGAGACAGGAAAAGCCCATCAGTCACATGTAACCAACGACATGAAACACAGAACTCAGCTTTTGTCCTAAATTCACCTTCAGCAGCACAACATGACAGCAAATTTAAAAAAACTCGTCACTGACAGAAAACGGCCTCAGCTGTGAAAATGTTGACGTCAACAGAACAGACGAGCTGTTTTTAACAAAAACTCCGATGATGTAACAGGACCGCCGGCCTAACTTCACCTCCTGCTGTCGTCGCGTGTGACAGAAAAACACTAAAGAACACGCCAAAGGTTCGGCGAGCCGGATGTGGGTCAATCCTGAGCCCACGCTCCTCTCTCCCGAGTCTGATTCACCTGAAAGTGCAGCGGCAGCCGGACCGCTAATCTACCTCTTCACCCACCATCACAGCTCAGGGGATTACAACAATAGGATTTAGGGTTTATACTTTTTTCATATATCTTTTTTTTTTTTCTCCCCCTCAGCTCCGTGACTCCGTTTCCCCCTCGACGCTTTCATCAAACTCATGTTGGAACAAACGGCATCAAACGGCACATTTCATTTGGAGGCACGAAGAACACGACCTCGTCTCAGACGGCGTCTGTGAAAGGCGGGTTCCCAACCTACGGGGCGAGGTCCTCAGACGTGGTCACGAGATTAATCCCAGGGGTCGCAAGAAGATGATGAAAGTTATGAACAAAACATATTTCTGCCACATGAAATTACTTCATTGTAGTTGATCGTTAGCATATGCTAAGTAAGTAAAACGGGCTTACAGCGTTTAGATTTATTGATATTTATTCTTTATCACGTGATTCTTTTTTACTGCTATTACTTCTATAATATTTATTTTTCATTACTTCTCTTAATTTCTTTTCTCTTACTATAAGGTCAGTTTAGTCGCCGTTCTGGAGCTTTTGATCATAAAACATGATCTTCATGAGCAGAAACATCTGCTAGTATTTGTGCGTATTGAGCGTCTTTGCTTCAGGATTGATTTGAAAGATAGAGGACATCCCCTCACTGACATGTTACAGACTAGAGCAGAGAGAACAACTAGTTGATTCATTGAAAAGTGAAAATAATCATCCCAAATACTAACAACAACTGTAAAAAACAAACATGATAACTAAACCAGATCCTGACTCCATCCTTCACACTACACTTAATTAAACTATCTAATCCTGGACTGGACTTCCTGGCACAGGGGGTCCTCACTTCACAGGAACCGCGTGACCTTTACCGGCCTTGCGAGGACACTCCGGTCCTCATAAATACGGAAACACACGATCGTGCTCACACACACACTAAAACGTGTCAAACTCAATCAAGCAGCTCCGGTCGTGGCTAGGCACGAACACATGCCCGACAACGGCGGAATGCACGACAGCACTCGCGAACGCACTCATGCATGGTCACCGGCTGTATAGATACAATCTCTCCACCGCTCTCTCACACACACACACACACACACACACACACACACACACACACACACACACACACACAGGACTACGGATTGTATACTGCAGGCTCATTGTTGCATTTCTTGAGGTTGTTTTCTTGTCCTCTACCCACCCACACCCACACCCACACACACACACACACACACACACACACACACACACACACACACACACACACACACACACACACACACACACACACACACACACACACAGCACCAGTTTCACAATCAACCAGCTCTTCAATATTCCCTGCAGGCCTGACAACTTTACTCCTTATTCAATACGGCCGCCTCGGGCTGATGAATCCGACCGGACACATAGAATTGATTGATTAAATACTTCAAAGACGAAACCAACGAAGGAAAGTAGAGGAAGAAACAAAGACAGAGCCCCGATACATCTCAACGCTCCCGTCTTGACATTGTGCTTTGTCGTCTTTACTAAATATATCCAAATCAGTTTTTGGGAAATGAAATAAACTTGACATATTTTCAGGTCTCCAGTTTATCTTCATCACATCAGAAGCACAGCGATGTCAAAACAAAGAAAAGAAAAAGGTTGTTGATGTCATCGTCATGTTTAAATTGTTTTCCATCAATAGTGGATTAAACATTAAAACACCTTCACAGACACACCCGTGCACACGCAGCACCCTCACACACAACAGAAACACCTCGCTGTTCGCTAGAATGTTAATCATTCGACATCTGCAGCCTCTTGGTTCAGCTCAACATCTCACCACAAGGTCCGTCTTTGTTCAGGATCTATATTTTCATCATAATTAAGACAAACTGCATCGGCTGCTAAGGATCATGTGGTATGGTCGAAAGTTTCAGAAGACCTAACGTTGTCTATCCTCACACACATCTCAGTTATTAAATCGTAGCGTTAGTCGCGTTACTAAGTCTTGTTAGCACTTAGCGTTAGCATGTTGCGTTCGTTGAGTAAGCGCGGTTGTGTTGAGGAACTCAACCTTCTTAACTTCGTAACAAACATACTTATATTAACCCAAACCACCAGAAGTAGCCGGACAGTGTCTCATAGACATTCTCACTGAGAGGTCACAACGCTCTCATCTCTGCCGCTCGTAAATCATGCATTTCCAGAACCAAAAGTTTTGGGAGCCGAGGGGAAAGTTTCCTTGTTTGTTGTTTCTCTGCTCTTCTACATTGTGAATCCATTATGAGCCTCGTCTCTGTTTGCTCGGCGGCTCAGCTTTTAATCATGCTCCACGCTCCGCCCATGAAACATTGATGGCCTGTGTTTCTGCCCGGTGACGAGCGGTGAATCTTTCAGAAGGCCCGAGGACGGAGGCGAGCAGGGATTTTAATACAAACTGCATTTTCTTCGTGTTTACACTGCCGAGCATCGCCCCGACGACCACCTGACAAACTCAAATGTTTTATTCTGATGAAAGCACGGCGAGGATCTCCACCGCCGTGCCACTTTTCATCCCCTTAAAAACAACACATTTGTGGTTTTAAACAGTTTGTTTCTGTTTTGTTTGGGTGTTTGGAGACAAAAACAACAAGTCTGGGCTCAGCCGAGTCTCCAGTGGGGACAGAACAGTGTTTGTGTTTGACCAGCTCGTCTTCAGTACTTCTTCTTCAAGATCTTTTCTCCTCCACATACTTTCTGTCTTTTCTCTAATGCATCTAAACATCTGAAGGACACAACGTTAAACGGCAGCTATGGAGGTTCAGTAGAATAGTTCCGATTCATAAATCATCTTTATCGAATCTTTAAGTCGTATATTATTCTTTCAAAAGCTCGTTCATAACGCCTCACTCTTCATTTCAGCTGATATCTCTGTCGAGGCACCGGGACACACACACAAAGAGCAAATGTAAATGTGAAGGTTGGACTGTGTCACAGCTGTGACGGATGTATTCACCTTCATGTGTCGTCGCCTCCGTCTGAAGCGCAGCAGCTCCTTGTGTTGGCGGGCGATGAAGTTGACGGCGGCGTACTCCAGCAGGGCGGAGAACACAAAGAGCAGACACACGGCCATCCAGATATCGATGGCTTTCACGTAGGACACCTGTGGAGGAGGGGCGGAGGTGTTAGAGAAACAGGAAGTAACTTCATAATGATGCTGAACGAAGGAAGTGATGCCTTCAAGTTGAAAACGTTTCCAGCTTCAGACTGTCCTGACAGTTTCCAGAAGTATCCAGAGTACAGTTTCTTTTGCACTAAATACACTGAATATAATATTTTACTCAAATCCTCAAATGAATAATTTGTGCACTGATCATAAAACTTATGCATCTTTTTAGCCGTAGATTAAAATCAAATCGTATTAGATCAAAGTTGTAAAAGTGAAAGTGCTGAAAAATATTTTCAGTCAAAAAATGTATTTTGAAAATGAAAAGCAAATATATTGAGCGTGCACATTAGTCATTTTCTTATTAATGCAATGCATGAATACTAATTTAAGTGAATCATTTATATCTAGACTGGTCAGCTGTGGGTTAATCCAGGTTGGACGGGGCGACTATGAGAAGTGGACCTGATCATCGTGACGTCACCCTTTCGGTTTGTGGACTACGGTTTTGAAGCCCTCGAGTTCGGCATATTCGGTCGTCGCCATCTTGTTTTTGTTCAGACAGCAGTGACCTCAGAGGGCGGAGTTAACCGAACACTGAATTTTTAGGCGAACAAAATGTTCCTCTTAACTTTCATGAAGTGAAAACACACCATGAAAGGGTTAAAGTTGTAAGACGAGAACACGGACAACTACCAGACCGGACAAAGCTGTGCAGAGACCTGTCAATCACCGTGTAGCCCCGCCCCTAAAGCATCCCCTGCTTTATGGTCTGTTTGACTCTAAATGGACCATCATTTACTAAATGAACATCATGCTGTATTGAAGAAGACTTGAAACTAGAGATTGAGACCATAAACTCATGTTTACAATGTTTACTGAGGTAATAAATCAAGAGAGAAGTAGAGTCATTTTCTCATAGACTTCTATACAACCAGAGGAGTCGCCCCCTGGTGGACATTAGAGAGAATGCAGCTTTAAGACACGTTAAGGCCTGGGGTCGGACGTTACACCACTGAGTTAGTACATGAACATATAAAGGTATACTAGCTGCATATAGTTAAAGTGGATTGAACGGACTGAACGGACAGATGGAGAAAAAGCTACATTACAACGAATCCGCACATAAAACCAGTCTAGTGTCAGCAGCTTCTACGTACGAAGAGTGAAGCAAGATGGACAGTTTAAGGGCTGTCCAGATAATAAGTGCTAAACGGAGTCTGGTTGGATCATTGTCTGATTGCTATCTGTCCGCCAAGTGTCATTATTCAAGTGCGTTCACCCCGGCCTGTCATAACAACTCTGTGCCTCCGCACGTTATTACACGGCGCCGCCTCAGAGGGAGATCCCCCGTTCTGACACACAGAGAGCAGAGAAAACCCACAATCAGCCGCTTAAGATCCAATTAAACTATGACTTCGGATCACTTTCACAAACACACAGCAGCGCTTATCATCGCCGCTCAGCCTCCTTGTGATTCATGCCCGTTCGCGCCGAGTTTGATGCACAGTTATCTCCAATGCACGACTGATCTCCCCCCCCCCATCCCGCCCTTCCCCCCGTCAACTGGTTCACTTGGGTTGATGGTCATCCAGGCAGAGAGAGAGGCAGAAGAACTGAAAGAGGATTCTTAGAGTACTCCGTTTTTAGGACAGAATACAAATAAAAACAGATTGTAAAGGTATTTAACGACCCTAATAAAAAGCCTTGAAAAAGGCTTTGACATTTTTTTGCACATTTTTTCCTGGAACTTAAATGAAAATATATTTTTTTAGGAGATAGCTAACTCAGGGATGCATGTTTTGAGACGTCCTACCATTTTTTTCCCACCAGGTTACATTTAGTTTGGGATTCTGTATGTTTTGCTTTCGTATGTTATTTGTCAGTCGGATGGAAATATACAATTAATTAAATATATTTGGATCAAAAGCAAGATGAAGAAAACACATCTCCATGAGGCGAGAATAATCCCTTTAAATGTCCCTTTTCCTTCACTCTGTAAACAAAATACATCTTTCTCTGAAAGGTGGTTGAAAGGCATTCTGGGAAAGTAACCCGCTGAGTGAAGTAAATGAAGCAGATGCAGGGAGAGTGGCTACAACAAATTGTTGTCTCTAACCATCTAATGTCTAATCAGTTTATTTCCTGGTGTCCATTAAGTTTTACTGGCAATTAAAGCTTGAGAACATGAAACGTCCGAAATAAGCTGAACGAAGCCTTTTTCCTTATTTTGGTCGTTAAAGTTAGATTTAGATTTAGCACTCCAAAGGTCTTTAAAGTTAGATACTGTGTTTTTAAAAGCAGCCGGTAGATCTTTGATTTTCGGAGTTTGGGTAGATCTTAAAAATATGATTCATGGATACAAATTCAAATTAGATGAACACAGTCATGTGACGGGAAATTTGGCATTGAATCATGAAATGATAAACCGTGAAGGTGGAGCAGACTGGAAGCAGCTAAAACAAACCGGACTCAAACAATCCTGTTTGAGTCTGAGAGCGTCAGTCTGACAGACGAACCGACCGGCGGCGTCCTGAACGGCGGCTTAGGCGGCGTTACTGAACTCACACTTCACAGGACAGTTTCTAGCGTCGTGGCTTCAGATTTTGAGGTCATCCTTTCCATAATAACACGACTTTAGGAGGTACGACGGCGGCTGGCGGTACGACGGCGCTCTGCTGGAGAACTACGGTGGCCTTCAGGTTCATTTTTACGATGAAATCAGATACAATTCTAAATATCCATTAAAGTCAGCCACAATAAAACGTATCTACAAAGTGGGACGTTTCTGGGCGTCTTTAGGTGTGTAGCCCACGAGCATTGCACAAGCACACATTCATAAGGACAGAGACAGAAAAATATAGCGAGGCGAAACACCAAGCAGACAAAGACTCCTTCCAAAACACGAGTGACTCCGGGGTTGGTTGGCCTTCAGGTAACGACAGGACTCAAAAGGCTCTCTCTAGAGCCAGCGTTTGTCCGTTCTGGGCTACTGTAGAAACATGTTGGACTGGAAGAGGACCTGCTCCATATGAAGGGCTTATTCTAAGCTGAATGAAAACACAACCATTCTCAGTTTCAGGTGATTACACACTAATGAAAACAGAGGTCTGAATAGAAAAGGAGAACGAACAGGAGGAGCCAGAGACAGACTCCCCGGGATCAGACATGTCAACAGAGACGGCATCCAAAGTGTGACGTATCACCTCGTGGACGTCGTTAAAGGTCAAATCATGTTTTACATTCACTGATCTTTCTGTCGGAGCCTCGTGAGGCGTCCTGGACACTGAATCAGTCACAAATCGCTCCCCTGCGTGTGACGTCTGAAGGATCAGAACCACCTTCACACTGACATTGTGTCATTTAGGAGCTTTTCAAACCTCATTAAAGGTGTTATTGTGTCGCAGTAGTGTGATAGCAGTCACAGTACTCTTCTGCTTTGCTCAACAAATCTCTCAAACAGTAATATTTCCTCTCCTTCCTCATCGCTCCTCCTCCTGACTTACCTCCTTTCCTCATCTCCTTCGCCTGACATGGTTCATCCCTCCTCTGTGGCGTGTGAGACGAGCCGTGTGTTTATGTGTGTGTGTGTGTCTACTATCAATCACACACACACACACACACACACACTCAGATGTACGTGTGTGTGTGTGTGTCTGAGCAGTATGCCCACCTAAGCTCAGCTGTGCTGTGTGATCATTATTGTGACAGCTGAACTGCAGAGGAATCACGGTTCACTTGTTCAATTTTTAGAGCGCATGAAGCACCTAATGTCAACAAACACTGTGTGTGTGCGCGTGTGTGTGTGTGCGCATGTGTGTGTGTGTGCCTGTGTGTGTGTGCGTGTGTGTGTGCCTGTGTGTGTGTGTGTGTGTGTGTGTGTGTTGGGGATTACAGCTTCCCTGGACATAATTATACAATCCTGGCTCACGCAAAGTCTGGACGTTTTTTTTCTTCTCCCTTTAATCTGAAAATCCCTCACAGGAAAAGATTTCTCTCGGTTTTTAAAAAAGTTATTTTTCTCATCTTTGTTTCTTTGAACTTCGTCTGTTGATTGTCTCTTCTTCTTCTTCCCCTCCATTTCTCTCTCTCTCTCATGTCTCCGCCTCTTTGCTACCAGACACTTCCACTTTATTTTCTATTTTCTCACCATTCGTTCTTCTCTTCCTCTTCATCCATATTTCCCTATTTCCCTCTTTAAATATTTAATTTCCCACATGAATATCTTGTTCTGGTTCGGTTGCACTAAGCTCCGCCCTCTTGTTTCATTTCTACACGGCTGTACCGTCGTTCTTCAAAAAAAACAAGTTACGCCACATAACTTCCTGTCCAACAGCAGCCGATGAGATGCTCGGGTTCATTACAAAAAGCTGGTAGTGAAAAGGTGCGTTTGATTCGCCCTCACCTTGGGCAGGGAGGCTCTGGAACCGGAGCTCTGCGTGGTCATGGTCAGCACGGTGGTGATGCCCAGACCCACCCGGGCGGGCGCGGCGTCCATGTTGATCCAGAAGGAAACCCAGGACAGGATGACGATGAGCAGCGAGGGGATGTACATCTGGATCAGGTAGTAGCCCATCTGACGCTCCAGGTGGAAACGAGCCTCGATGCAGGTGAATTTACCTGTGGGGGGGGGGGGGGGAGATTGGTTTAATTCAAAGTGACGAAGCTGTTTGTGGAAGATGAGAGGAAGCAAGAAGAGAGTACTCAAATATCCTCATACAGCAGTTTGTATAATATCTCTATATATAATATATCTATATAGTATAAAAAGTTACTCCTCATTTTATGTGTGTCCTTCAAAGGAAACTACTTAGTTAGGTTTAGGAAAATATTGTTGTTTGGATCAAAATAGCTACAAAAATACCGTTACTTAAGTATGCAAGTTACGTGACAAATATATCGGTCTATATATCTATATACCTGCAAACACCGCCCGCACTGTGTGGCCTTCATCCTACCTGGTTTCAAGAATACGTGGATAACATACAGAATAACTTTGTGGGATATCTGCGAATTACTGCCCATTATTCTACGAGGGTGAAGCTAACGCTGGATGAAACTATTGAGGTGAGATTGTGGTGAACACGACGCCTCTCCTCCCGGAGGAAGCTGCACTCACTAGCTGCTGACATGCGCTTCATCGTCCTCAACCCTCCCCGTGGACCAAGAACAAACATCTACAGCAGCCCGACTCAAATGAAAAGACCACAAATAACCCCGGATACCACACACACACACACACACACACACACACACACACACACACACACACACACTACACAACCATTACAGACACAGGTCATTTCCATTCCAGACCAAGAGGGCCATGTCAAGCTTTATTCCTCTATCTATCAGACTCATTAATGCCTGAGTTAACTGGGGAGCTTGACCCTTTTTTATTATTCATTCACGGACATTTTTTCAGCACATAAACTCCATCGGTGGACATCTTAAAACTGCTTTAGGCCGCGCAAGACGAGGATCTTAGCTCTCTATCTAAATGACATAATACACAAATGAATTGAACGCAGATTTTATAATGAATACTTTGGAACGAATGCTGGTTTTTAGAAAGATCTCTCACTTCCTCCAAACGAAGTAACAGACAGAGGAGGAACATTCTGAGGATGAAATCAATCTCGACTCATTAAAAAGAAAGTCAATCAGGTTCAACAATGAAAGTAACACAACCAACCGTTCTAGTATGTTTTGTTTAAATCTATTCTAAAGAGTTGCTCCCTTACTTCATAACGAGACGGCTTATGATGCTTAAGGCTTCAAAAGATATTCACGGCTCACTGAGATGTTCATGGAGCCGATCATTTTGTCTCAGCAGGCGTCTCTTTGGGAAATGAAGTGAATCTGCAGCACAAGAGATTCCAGGAGAATGAAATAATAACAACAATGACGCCGGCCAACGATTAAACTCTGCTCTAAAGGAAACTGTTCCTCCGTCAGTCTCCTCCTGCGCGGTGAAGAGCTTCTGAATTCTCTATTATCTTCACCTCAACACTCACAGTCATGTCCCCCGGAACAAAACAAACAGGTGGAGCTGATGAGACAGAGGTTTACATTAAAGGAGTGATCCAGAGAGAGGGAGAGAGAGGGATTAGAGGAGGGAGAAGATGTTGGACTGGCAGTGAAAGGGAGGATGAGCCGGAGGGGAAACATAGCGGGACTGACGACGAAGGTGACGGCTTCTCAGAGGAAATGTCATCTTTTCTCTGCAGCGCTCGCGCTAAAGTGTAAATCACCAGCCGCCAAATCAGAGAGACACAAACGCTCGTCTTTGCTGAATATCAAATGAAACCAAACAAGGTAAAACACTTGAACACAAACACAGCAGGTGGTTTCTGGGGGTTTGTGCTGCTCAGCTACTTGTTACGGTGCAACAAGCCGAGAGAGGCGGTTCAGAGGCGCATGTAGCACCAGATGTTATTGGGCCTCTTCCTCCATCAGACAACAGAGAATCAAAAGAGCGAATTCATTCAAGCCGCTATTTACGACCTCTGTAAAAAATGTGACGAATTAACATGGATGGATCACGGTGGCTGATGGCAACCAGGCAGCAACCTGAGAAGTGAAGCAAATACTGAATTACCTTCAACGGCAGATTGTATAGAAGTCTATGAGAAAATGACTCTACTTCTCTCTTGATTTATTACCTCAGTAAACATTGTAAACATGAGTTTATGGTCTCAATCTCTAGTTTCAAGTCTTCTTCAATACAGCATGATGTTCATTTAGTAGATGATGGTCCATTTAGAGCAGGGGTCCCCAAACTACGGCCCGCGGGCCGGATGCGGCCCGCCTCCACATTTGGTCCGGCCCCCTGAACAATACCAGAGACGCATTATGATTTTTTTTCAGTCTGCACAATTAATCGAATTTTAATCAGCCAACCACCAGGGGGCGAACGAGATGAGAGCTGTCATGCGCGCACCCTGTAGAAGTAGAAGAGTAGAAGAAGTAGAAGAGACGGGAGCTTGTATCGCGCACGGCGGTGTTCCGCCCCGATCCGCGTGCACGATGCAACGGTCGCTCACCTGCGAGTGGCACGCGAGTAGCACCCCCCCCCCATGATCGGGCCCTAGGTCAAACGATATGTTCAGTGATGTGGCCCTCACAGGAAAAAGTTTGGGGACCCCTGATTTAGAGTCACACAGACCATAAAGCAGCTTACACCCTTTCAAAATGTTGTTTTGTTTTGTTTTCATGGAAGTTAATTGTAACATGTTGGTCACCTCCTAAAGATATCTTGGTTGAACTTAGCTCCATCTTCTCGTGTGACTTCTGGTTTAAAATAAAATAAAAAGAGAATGAAGAGATGGCAACAGCTAAAAAACTAGATGCTGATGGCCAAAACCCAAGATGGCTGACCTCGAGGCTTCTGAATGGTCAGTCCACACACCAAGAGGCGACCTCACGGTGACTGCGTCCACTACGGTCTAAGCCAGCAGCATGAGCAGCACCTCGCTTGTAACCGCTATCTGTCCCGTCCGAAGGTCCGATTCACAAAATGGTAAAGTTCTGCAGCTGAGTGCAAATATCCACGTGTCAAAGTATAAATATGACCTATGTGCACCGAGAACACAGTCGGCGGAACAACGGCAGAGAAAAAGCCAAAAGAAATGTTCAGACGGGAGCTAAAGGAGTTTAAACATGACAGAGATAATCAGTATGTGGGATTAAATCTGTCTGTTGGCTATGAATGAGCTCCGGTCACCAACAACCCTCTGAACACGGCAATCAGTTCACTGTAACCGCGACTGACTTTCAGCTGATCTTTGTGAATTGGACTGGTTTCTGCTATGAGGCTCATTTGCATAGAAAGGGGCTAATTTTTGGCCAAATGTCTGCTCATTACCTAATTTAAATACGTAGCTCGGGAAGCACTTCACCCTTTGTGGTGCTTTGAGAATTACACGCTTTCTTTTCGTCTTATAATTGCAGGTTGAGCGACCGCCAAAGCTGCACAATCCGTTTGTGAATTCGCCCCACGGTCTGTTTCAACACGACCTGCACGGCACGTCTTCTTCTTTATTCTACTTCTAGTGGTATCACAGTAATTCTGTACAGATTAAGACCGCACAGAGAGATTCTAACTGTAGCACAATGTAGCTGAGGATAGACGAGGTCTATCATGTCAGCAGCACACCAGAAGACTTATTATAATTATTATAATATCTAGATTAAAGGACATGGCTGCATACTTTCATCTAAAGCACTTTACAATATGCCTCTCATTAACCCATTCATCACTGACATGTTCAAACTGTTGCATCACATTCACGTTCGTCACGATTCTTCTCCTAAAAGCACGAGGCAGGTTTGATACTAATCATTGAGCTGCAACCGTCAAAGCTTGACATAACGTGCACTGACAGCTGAAAGCATCCTTCAAAGAATCCTTAAAGCCTGTAAAAACACGGTTGAACTGGGAATGTTACTCCAGCGTTTTGTTTTTTTCCTCAGTCGGGACTTTAACGTCCACGCTGCTGTTTCCAAGGTCAAGAATGAAGAATTTTGCTCTGTTTAAGTGTAGAAAGCAACAGCTCGCAGGGAGCAGCTCCTCACAAATAAAGCTCAATACAAAGAAGACGAGAAGAAGCTCGTTAACACATCCTCACACAAAACACTTCTTCTGTCCGACTCCAAAAGCCTCTCAGCGGTCTCCTTACATCGCTGTGGATACGTTGGCCGTACACATGTTTTTCAGAAGATAAAAGGACTCAAAATACTTCACTTTGTATTTGATTTGAACCCTCCTTGTGTTAACTGCTTTCTACTGCGATCGTGCTGCACACAGACTGCGTAGTTTGCAGTTGAGAGCCAGACGATCGTGCAGCTGCCAGGAGCAGCGTTCGTCCTTGTGCGGCCGTAGAAGGGAGAGTAACAGCGGATGTTTACGCTCGCAGCACGGAGACAGAGCAGGAGGAGTGTGGGTCCAGCGCCTTCTCCTCTCATCTCTCTGCTCCCGGTTCACTGCAATGTGGTGAAAATCCACAAGATTCTATCTTTTTAATCTCTATCTTTGTTGCTCATTCATTGTGTCTTTTCTGCTCTGGACCTCAGCAATCACCCGACAATCCAACGGTCCACTCGTTCCTCCTGCACGTTTTACTCTCTGTGGCCTCGTTTTTCACTTCAATATCAAAGTCCTGCTCCTCTCTGGAAACACAACAGTCATGGCAGCATTGGTGCTGAGAACATGATGTGTTCAAGGACCACCGTATTGAGACAATACTGCTCACTTGTTGTAGCGTATGTAAAACATTGTCTGTACAAAAACAGTGTGGAAAATCTGCGACACAGATAATTAAATTAACACTGCAGAGGTTTTATTTACATTGCAGATGTGCCTCTTCGTCTTTCTGTAATGTAATGAGCGCGCCGGGGCTCATAATAAACCACAAGAGAAGCCAGGGAGCAAGATGGCCGACGATCCATTTAATCAAAGAAGATCAATGGAAGGCAGCCTCATCAATTAGAGTTAACCCTGAACGACTGGAGAGGAGAGGAGAGGAGAGGAGGAGAAGAAAGGAGGAGTGGGGAAAGGCGACGAGAGAAGGAAATGTAATGTGAGAGAGGGAGGAGAGGAAGATGGGAGAGGACGGGAGGAAAGAGGGAGGGAAGGCAGGAGGAGGAGGAGGAGGAGGAGAGTCGATGGGGCTGGACTTGATTTATAGCTGTGATACACTTCAGAGCTTTTAAGTGCTGTCCATATTTTCCATCTGATAAGAAGATTGAAATTATTCAGCCGGGCCTCTATCTCACTGTGGAGTCTGTGTGTGTGTGTGTGTGTGTGTGTGTGTGTGTCCTGTATTCAATGCACACACTGGTGTCTCCCTTTGGCGTGTACAGAAAGGTTTACAGTGTGTGTGTGTGTGTGTGTGTGTGTGTGTTATCGTGTCTCCGGTTAGCGTTAGCTGAATCTAGCGTCTCTGCCCGATTTTTGTCCGTTTTGACGGACAAATGTACGATAACAGGCAGATTTAAAAACGAAGATAAAAACCTTCCGTGTGTTTTCTCTCTGTTTGGTGATGGATCACTGCAGCGGGGCGTTAGCTTTACTCAGCGTTAGCTTTAAAATAGCTTCATCGGGGACCTGAGCCTGAGCTACAGAAGGACGTTGGACAGTAACACTCTGAGCACGGAGACGCTGACACAGCATCATAAAACAGACCCAACTGATTGAATCGTTGCCAACAATGTTTTACAATTCATCTGATGAATGAGTTGTTGCAGCCCTAGTTAGGCCATCATCACGGTAAAGGTTTGGTTAGAGCAGGTTGGTGTTAATGTTTTGGGTGAGCGGCGTTGAAATGTCCCGTATGTGTTTAAACGCCTCGCGTACACAAACGCACCTTTAAACACATCAGCAGCCCGAAAACAAAAGCGGCCTGCAATGCAGCAGAAACCGTAATTAGTATTTCAAACAGGGCTTTTTCTTGCTGTGTGTGTGTGTGTGTGTGTGCGTGTTTGGGTGGATGGAGGGATGGAAAGCAATAAAAACGACAGCAGTCAGAGGGAGAGACGAGGAGGAGGAGGAAGAGGAGAGAGACAGAGCAGGTAAACGCTCCCTCTCTCTCTCCGAGTCACAATCGACTGCAGCTAATAAATCTGAGTAGAAACGACACCTTAATTCCCTCTTAATGCTTGATTGGGAAGCAGCGAGGCGTGCGTACACTCGTGGTAACACACACACACACACACACACACAGACACACACACACGGACACGTGCACACGGCCACAGAGGAGCAGCCTGGCTGGAGAGTCGTAAGAGATGAGATGAGAGAGGCAACGAGAGAAACAGGAAAATAAATCATGTGTGTACTTCTGTTGTCTAAACATAAGCAAATAGTAGTAGTAGTAGTAGTAGTAGTAGTAGTACTAGTAGTAGTAGTTTTGTTGCCATGATGGTTGCGGTTTTTGTTTCATTTTAATCTACATTAACGACGTTTAAACAGTTTCAAACATCGATCCAAGAGAACACAGAGTTCACTCGTCCCGTAGTTAGAATGCAGTCTAGTTGTGTGTGAACATCATGTTGAGTCCTGCAGAGTGAAACTCACTGTGCTTCCTGCCAAGAACCAAACGGGAGAAAACGTTGCGAGCTCGATGTAAAATATAAAGCTTTTAAAAGTATTTCAACAGGAAACACCATAAAAGGAGTCGTACGTGATGTGAGAAGGACAGAGTGGGATTCAGTGACAAAACAGACTTTATATAACAAAGCAGAGGATTATCACCCCATTGTCTACTGTGCGTGCATCAGAGTGTGTGTGTGTACGTGTGTGTGTGTGTGTGTGTGTGTGGCGGTGCTGAGTCGTGTCAAGGCTTTTCGTCTGGAGGTGGATCGTTCATCTCCTCAGCGGCGACAGCAGACGTCAACCTCTGTGTGAGTGATGGCTCTGAATCTGAACTAATCAGCCTGCTGCACACACACACACACACACACACACACACACACACACACACACACACACACACACTGTGACCAGTGGTTTGGTGTTTTGGAGATGGATCTTACTGCGACCTGTCATTTTTCTTTTTGTGGGAGAATAATTCCTTGAAAGTTTAGTTTTTTTAGTTTTATTGATACGAAAACTTGAATCACAGTTTGTACGGAGAATAATAATTAGCAAACATTTAAATGACATCTGCTTATGATGTTTGATTCCCGGTTGGTGTTCCACCTTAGAATGAAGCACTATTTTAAGAGCGTCTTCTGGAACTGGGTTTCCTGTTTAGCGGATGTTGGGTTTATGAAGGAGCATCAGAGATAATCTGGAGATTTACTGCCTTTAAACTCTGCTCTGTGTGTTCACACCAAACGCGATGAACGAGATGAACGCGGCGAGATTACATCCAAAGTCTATGTACAGACGCGATGAACGCAATGGCGCGGTGCGTTTGGCGCGGCGAAACACCGAAACGCCCCAAACGCAGAAGTTGAAATATTTGAACTTCTGCGAAAAAATCGCGTGACGCTCCAGCGCGATAGCCAATCAGCGTTGAGTTGCTCCCCATGTCATCAGTGAAGTCCTGCTGTTGTTGAATCAGGAAATAAATGCTGTAGCCGCCTATGCTCACCCAGAGCTCTACGATCCCTCATATCAGTAGAGACCAGACTATGTGTAGACATGTGTGTGTGTCAACCATATGGTACAAACAATGAAATAAATAGACGCTGCCTTATTTACGTCTAGATGACGTTATTGTGAGTGTTGATGGAGCTGCTATAATGTTAGCATAGCCTAGCACCGATCGATCCGAGCTCCATTGAGAAAACAAGTACAAATCGGCATCATTACGTAGTTATTTCGGAGTCCCTTTTTGTCGGTTTATTGCCGTTAAATCACAGCCAAGTCAGTTTATTGTGTGTTCATACAGCTGTAGTAAACAGCCGACGTGTGGCTCGCTAGACACAGTGAGCTCGATGAAATCCACGGAGCTCCTCCGGACTATGTTATGAACCAGACATGACGGCGTTTAGTTCCCTGTGATATCTGGGACTTCCACAACACGTACTGAGCAGAAATAGAGGTGATTTTTCCACGGTTGATGGCGGACAGTTGAACAGCTTTCAGGCCGATAAGCCACGCCCCCTCTCCGGCGCGTCCAGCACGATGCACGCGGATGAACACAAATAGTCCCCGGCGATACCGGCGGCGCGAATGACGCGATGAATGCGATTCGCGCCGTGTTCATCGCGTTTGGTGTGAACACACCTTTAGTGTCATAAATAGCAGGGATTGTGAGAATAATGTCACTACAGTTTGAAAAGAAAGGCATAATGTTTGAAGAATTATTTTAATAATATTACAATCTTAACATTTGTCGTCATAAAGCCTCATAAACATTTAAATAATCTTCTAAAGCAACAACATCATCAGTTCTGACCTCTTTAATCTCTAATAGGAAATATGTAGATTTATTTTTTACACATTTTGAAAGGTGCTGAGTGAATGAATTGATTTGTTCTGCACATTTTAGATGTAAGACTTAAACATGAGCATTTAGTTAAAACACGTTATTTCTCTTCGTCACTCAGCTTTGGATCCCGACGTCACATTCAACTTCTCAGTTCGTCACGTCGTCTTTCTGCAGCAACGTATTTTAATATCCCTCCCACACATCTCCAGTCCTCTGTTTCAGACAGCCGCCTGATACATATTTTATATTCATAGGTTTTGTGCTTTCTCTGGAGTGTAAGACTTGTGGACTGGCGAGGTGGACTGGACAGATGGTTTTCATCCACACTTGGAGGACCTGAAGGGAGAAACAGAGCGTGGCGTCCTCCCTCGTCCTCCCCCGTCCTCCCTCGTCCTCCCCCGTCATCCTCACTTGTTTCTTTTTCTGATTTCTGCTGCTCTCATTTATTTCTGTTGTTCTTCAGCTTCCTTCTCACATGACTAATAGAATCCTTCTCATTCTATTCATCCCCCTGTTTTTCCTCTTCTAACGCTGTCCATTCACCTCCATTCCATTCATGTTTTCATCTCTTTTTGCTATTTTCACTTCCTATATGTTGAAGGTTTCCTTACTTCCCCTCCCTGCCTTCTCCTTTGTCTCTTTTCGTACTCTTATGTTATTATCTCTCCACCTTTACCTTTTGTCTCTACTATCGTTCTTTTTCATCATTTCTTCTTTAGTCTCCTGCTGTTCAGTCTTTTCCTGGAGAGATCTTCCCAGACAGCGAAACTGCATCGTCAGCGTTTGTGTTTTGATGTCCTATCCTCTGTCGGCGTCACGTTCATCATTATACATCACACATACACACCTTCAGTTATGTACCAACAGTACCTTTAAGCTAAGCTAAGTAGCTTTGTAGCGTTTTCACAACGTTGACCACTTTCTCTCAAAACATATAGTTAGTCCTAAAATTGTAATATTACCATTTTCCGTATGAATATATACACATATGCTCTATAATTCATAATGTGAATAAATCAACAGTTCTTTTTGCCGCTCCGAGTCTTTTCTTTCCCTCCTCTCTCAGTCACACTCAAACTTTTATGACACTGGAAGAGAAGAATGAAATATTTGGGGAATATTTTCCTCCGTTATTTCCACATTTCCACCCTTTCAAATAAAAAATGAAATTCTGTGTCTGACTCATGCAGCATCTCAGTCTCCGGGCGGACGCTTCGCTGACGTCTCCCTCTCTACATCTCAAAGAACGTGCGATTCTGAATTTAGATCTGTTCTCCGTTCATTAGACGGAAACATTCCGCCCTCTACCTGCTCTACTTCAGCTCCTCTCCTCACCTCCTCTACGAGTATCTCTTCTCCTCTCTCCTTTTACAATGTAAATCCTGGAGAGAAACAGGATGTTTTCCTTGATGAAAAACAAAGCGTCGACTGGGAAGAGAACGACACGGAAGAAATGAGAACGACGAGAAGATGAAGAAGGAAAGTGTTAACGGGCAGACGAGCAGAACGACGGAGGCGGGTTTGTTTACATTCTTTGTACTCATTCTCACGTCAACAACGTACACACTTTGTGTTCCACATGAAAATGAAGCGAGGTGTTTGTCAGCTCAAGACACTCACACGACGTACTCCTCTCTCTGCAACGTATATCAAGCGCACCCTTTCCATGTTGGGCCGTGTACTTAATGCCGACAGTGCTGCTGCTGCCATTTTAAAACCTCCACCTCCACACCAGCATCCACCCGTCACTTCTGAGTCTACTTCACTCTGTTTCCTGGTTTGGTGCTATAGTTATAGGGATAGCATTGATTCATCACAGTTATTTGTTAGTATTCAGTCTTTGACTCGGAGCACAGCAGGTCAGCTGAACATATATGGAGAATAAAGGCCCTTGTAGTGTCATGAATGAGCAACACAGAATAAGCTGAAGGCTCCAGCAGTGTGCCAGATGTGTGAATATTTGGTGATGGAAATATTGAGCGACTCTTTCAAGAGAAGCCCTCATGATATCAACAACTGCTGATAAACTCGACCAAACTCTGGACTAAATCTCTCAGTAAAAAACTAAATGTAAACTGTTATTCCAGGAAACTTCCTAGAAAATCACGAACTGCCAAAATAACGTGTTCCCAGAAATATCACTGCATTGTTCATGAGGGACTAGATTCTAATGATTGTAACAGTGTGGAAACCAAAGGAAAGGAGGGAGACGCACTCACCTGTGTTGTAGTGCTTGGTGCAGTAGCGCAGGTCCTTCTCCTCTTTGAGTAAGAACTGAGGTAGCGTCAGGCCGTCAGCCACCTGCACAGCTCCCTTCTCGTCCCACTCGAATATGAGGTCGTTCATGGTGTAGCCGACTGGAGGAAGAGAGCGAGGAGCAGGAGGTTAGACTGCTTTCATCTGTGATGTGTGATGATCTTTCTGTCTCTGGTTCGGGGTGGAGGGTCACCCAGTGAGAGGTTTCAGTGGCTTAATGCACCAGTTCTACGCCAGCTGAGTATTCTGTGATCTGCCCAACCGTGTCATGATGTAGCCATCAGCAGCGCCCACACGCGACGTAGCTAACGGCAGCGCCCACACGCGACGTAGCTAAACGGCAGCGCCCACACGCGACGTAGCTAACGGCAGCGCCCACACGCGACGTAGCCGACAGCAGCGCCCACACGCGACGTAGCTAACAGCAGCGCCCCCACACGCGACGTAGCTAACAGCAGCGCTCACACGCGACGTAGCTAACAGCAGCGACGTAGCCAACAGCAGCGCCCACACGCGACGTAGCTAACAGCAGCGCCCACAGCTCTCTAACCTCTCCAGTGATCGTTCACCAGCAGTGAAAGTCATTTAACTCATCGTAGAGAAGACTATGATTCACGTATTTGTCACGACTCCGGTTTGGACGCTTGTCGTGCTTTCAGATCAGTTGGAGGAGTAAATAAAGAAAATAATGAAAAGAAAGTGAAATGTTGGAAAGTAGGAAGCTAAGAAGGAACAAAGGCAAGAAGTAGAGAATGAAGGAAGTAAGAACGTGTGAAGAAATGAGAAGAGAAATAAAGAGCAGTAGAAGTAAAGACAACATGAAATACAGAAGGCAGGAAGAAAAGAGATGAACGTTTAGTAAACTTATCTTACATAACAAATACCAAACCTCTGTCTGTTCCTCAACCTGTAAACCTACGCTGTGCATGTAATGAGCAGAAAGTGATATATGCTGTCACTGAGCGTCACAGTTAGACTGTAGAGACACCAAGCGTCCTTATTGGACGAGTCTGTGGTGAGAACACATCGATCCTTCATCCGACTGACGTCTGTGTGTGTGTGTGTCTCAACGACAGTAAACCTATAACCGTGCTGTGGGGTTGATAGAGCCGCGGCGCTGTCCGTGGTGCTGAAGTAGCAGACAGATTTATATCTGCAAAATCAGAAGCAACAGACTCGTTCATGCCCCCCCCCCCCCCGTTATCATCCACTGAGCATTGTGTTGTCCTTTCTCTCTCTGTTGACCCTTAAACTACAGAGCTCTTTGAACTCCTGTTTCTGTGACTCATCTCATGTCTGTTCAAATAATGAAAAGGCCACAGAGAAATCTATATCATATCTCTGTGTGTGTGTGTGTGTGTGTGTGTGTGTGTGTGTGTGTGTGTGTGTGTGTGTGTGTGTGTGTGTGTGTGTGTGTGTGTGTGTGGTGACTCACAGCTCTCCAGCTGCATGATGCAGGTCTGGACGTCCATAGGGAAGTTCTTCAGATCCATGGGACAGGCCAGGATCAGCGTTATTCTGCAAACACACACACACACAAACACACACACACACATTCAGCATCACTTAGTACTAAGAGGATTATCCGGAGCTTTATCAGTGTAACTCATCCGGGCCACCTCACCCAACACCGACAGATCAGGGCGTGTTTGAAATTGATACGAATAAATACATTTATATTTCGGGGGATTTAGAAAAAATAAATAAATCTGTGTTTGTGTCGCCTCTGCTGTTATCCAGACTGATGCGTTTTAAGTTCAGCTCTGACTTGAATTAATCAATCATAACATTTACATTCTATAAACATTTAGCTTCTCACGTTCACAGCATTTCAGAAGAAAGAGTTTGAATAACGAGCACAACTTGATAAAAGCAGAATCCAGCTGATGTTTGCTTGTTTTCACGAAGACGATAAAAAAACTGAAACATTTGACGATTAATTGATTCAACAATTCAAATCGAAATATATTGTTTTAAAGTCATTTATGAGCGAAGATATGAAAAGACACAAACAGTCAAAGTATCTCCGAACAAGCATTGTGTGCATGAAAAAGCCTCATATCTCAACACTGTTGTTCCTTCATCACCATGAACACACACCGTATTTATTCTGACTCAATCACACACACACACACACACACACACACACACACACACACACACACACACACACACACACAAAGATGCCCTTTGTTTGATAAAAGCAGCAGACGAATGCGCTATATTTCCTGTTTGTTTGAGGAAATGACTGAGTCCGTTCACATCTGTTCATTGCATCAAAAAGACATTTGACAGATTGACTGATTTCACCTACATCTTCTAATTGCTGACTGATCACAATGAGGAACCCTGAAGACCACAGAACAGGAACAGAGAACCTGTGTCAGAGGTCACAGTGTCTTCTTCTCTGCTGGAGGACCAACAGGACGAAAGCCTGTAGCTGAGCAGCCGTGCGGCCGCACACACGCAGCCGCACGGGAATGAATCTTGTTTCACGCTAGGCTGATCCGTGAAACTCCGAAAATTAAAAATGTTGGGAGGCAGCCGGTCTCGTGTCGTCGTCGTGGTGACACATTAAGGTTTCTGAAATGAATCGCTGCCGTCACGTGGAGCGAACGAATCAACTGCTCCCAGAAATTAATGGAAAAGAAATGTGATACCAGGTTCGATGCATTACTGAAATGAAAGACTTTCATTTTGAAATGAGACACCCCCCCCCCCCCCCCCCCCCCAACAGACACCAATACATGCTGCTTATTTAAAACCAGGGATGTCATCATCTGTGTTCTCACAATAAATTCAACCAATTAGAGATGGTACCAACGATTATTTTCACTGTCAATGAATCAATTATTTTTAATCCATGCATTGTGCAGTTTGTAAAATATCAATAATTATAAACAGGGGGGGGGGCAGCTAAACTGGTCTAATGCTGCTAATCTGTTAAAATAATTGATATTTGCACTATATCACAATCAATTCAGCACTAATCTCCATAAAGGCTGATTTCCCCCTCAAAAACAATCTCAGCACGAGGTGCATTTAGTAGCTGTTTCTGGAGCTTTCAATCACATCTCACGGTCTTAAAGATGCTCAGTTGTAGGAAGAAATGATGAAACTCAGTCTATAAGCCAACAGGGATGAGTAATGATCCTTCAAGTCCCTCGAACAAGGAGGGAATTGTGTGCTTCTGAAGACCATGTGATACGACTGAAAGCTCCGGCACATCTTGTGGTGAGATTGTTTTCTTAACTTGAATCTTGAATCACCAAAATATTCTTGAGTGTCCATCTTAAATACATCATTTTGTAACTTGAAATCTGATGAATCTGATTTTCGGACACAGACTGCCACTATTTCCCATGATGCACTAGGAGCGTAGCCGGTTGCTTTGTGAGTTTGTTGTTTTAATCAGAGAGCTCGTTATCTGTCAGATGACTTTGAACGTTTTAACCCGCTGGTGGAAAAAAACCATCATCCGCCACCACTGGCATCATAACCGCCAAGTCACTAAATATTAAGTCTCTCTAAGGAAACCTCAAAATATGCATTTTTAAAAACGACCGAGCTTGTGCAGAGTCGCAGCTGTCAGCAGGTTGTCATGAGGAGCAGGAGGTGATTTGGCTGCACACACTCCGTCCTCCTGTTCTGCTCTAACAGGACACCCGCTGCTACAACACACACACACGTCCAGTCGGCATGATGACGTACGGCACTTTGCCGCGTCTGCACATTGTTAGTCGTCTGACAGGATGCTGAATATGTATTACACACTCCGCGCAGCCTCCACAGATGTCCCACTTTTCTCAGGTTCCCGGGTTCAGCTCCGTGGCTTCCTGTTTGCTGCATCAAGACACCTAAATGCCAAATGCTGACCCAAACAAAATGAACGTGTCTCGCTTTGTACTCCGACCCTGCAGGTGATTCTGTTCTTCTGTTCCACCAGAAGTAGAGTCCAGGAGAACTCTCACAGGACCGATGCTCAACGGTTTTAAGGACGACACGACGTGATCTTTCAAAATGGTGACGAATAAATTGAATGTGCTAAGGTTGGAAAAGATCAAATAACAACAGTATTAGTTGTGTTGGACTTTCTACAAACAAGGAAAATATTCTTTAATCTAAAGAAATCTGCAGGCTTCCAATCCACCCAACATCTGCCAAAAATATGACTCGATTCTTTATTTCTGCTTTTTTTGGGGATAATGATGTTTTGTGAGCACAGTACAATGTTTTAATGGAGTCGGTGACTTAGCTGTGGGCAACACCTTCCTATCTCACTCTGTTTTATTTTAGACTTTAGAACATTTTGTCAAATTGGCACCATTACAAGTATGATTTAGAATTAGCTAGCAGCACTTCCTTCTACTAACTGTAAATAACTGGATGGACACTGGGGACGTAAGGTGAGTCACTGTGAATCTCAAAGGTTATGACTCCAAAAACACGAACACATTTTGATGTAAATTGTGTGAATAATGCAAAGTAAAGTAAATCCATTGCCTCTGTTAGCTTCGCTGTGCGTCAAAGCCAAACTAACTTCCTCTTCTTTATTTATAATAATCCATCATAATTAACATATTAAAACATATCTATAAAATAACTTTTCCTGTATCATGTGTATTTTTTTATGTTTAGGTTGTGCAGGGCAAATAAATAAAGTACAAATTAAAGTCTAAACTACGGGACACACATGAGCACTTTGTGAGTCCTAATCAGCAGGAAGACATTTTATAAAAATGTGTTTCAAAAGCATTACAGTGTCCACTGCAAACATCATATCCTCATGTGATTTACCACCATGCTACGTTTTGTTTTGTCTTTATTTGAGAGAAAACACACATATCTCGCCCCACGAATGGGACTTCATATGAGCTCAGAGCGAACCCTGCGTTCCCGTCTGAAGTACAGCGGGAGATTTGACGACATGGGAATCTGATCGTCCAATCTCAGAGAGTTCACTCTCATCTCGGAGGCGACGGACGCGGCCATCGGTCACCGCTCCACCGTCGAGCGATAAACATTGAGAACAGAGTAAACAACATTTAAAAAGACCCACTTTCTCCATCTTTCCTCTGGACGTGTTGATATCCCGCCGCAGCCTCGCCGCCGAGATCGAGCTGATCGACGGCGGGTTCGTTCTGACGTTGTCAAGTTTAACAAATGAGAGCAGCAGGAGTGGAGCGCAGGGTTCATCCCTTTTTCTTCTGACGATATCTATAAAAGGCCAATCTCGCTCCTCTTCAGGCCGGACATGAAGGTGAGAACGGAGGTTGATAACGGATTGGACTCGCTGCTGGAATACTAACAGGCTGAGTAGATTACCGTGGCTGCTGCTGCGTCTCTTTCTCATTCGCCCCTGAGCTGAGGCAATAAAAGCGAGGAGGAGGAGGAGGAGGAGGAGGAGGAGGAGGCACTGGCGGGCTAAAAGGTTTTGTCGGCTGAAGGCGGCTATAACTCTGAGAGCCTTGAATGGGGCGTCTCGGAGATACAGAAAAAAAAAAAAGGAGGGAGGAAGTGGAGCTCTGGAGAAAATAAAAACCTCCAACTTTGACGCAATAAGAGCAGTCTGAAGCAGAAGATGAAGGTCTTTGGAATGCAATAAACAGCAAGTCAGAGCAGTCACCTTCTATCTTCAACCATAGTTTCATAACTGATTGTTTCAATCTAACCTCCAGACTTATTGCCTTTCTCCTCCCTCTTCTGCTGCGACTCAAAACTTTTTATATTACTGTTATATCTCTTTTAAATGATCATTGAACAGTTTTAGTCAACCAGCATCGAGGCACTAAGCGTTTTACAGCTGAAAGTTAACTCTACCGTGGCACTGTTAATGAAATCGTGTGGATGTGAGCAGGAGATTGTTACGGTGTAATCGCTCTAATAATCAGGCTTTTCCAACACTTTCCTCCACTCACCGTATGCTGTACAGCACGTTGCCGTTTTTAGAGATGCGCAGCAGCTTGTTGTCGGTGGTGACCTCGTGGAAGTTGGCCCCCTTCTCGTTGGCGAAGAACAAATCGGGTTTCCAGATGGAGTCCAACATAGAGGGGTCGAGGTCCAGCGAGTCGTCGGGGTACTCGCTGTAGGCCAGCCGAGGGTCGTTCCACTGCTGCCTCAGGAAGATGTTCACTCGGTAGTCCTGAGAGGAGACACAGAGGACAGACCATGTAAAGGTGTCACAGCTACATCTGTGCGGTGGCTAATGGTGGTTGAGAGCCCTGAAAGAAATCACACATTCAGTGACTCAGTACAGAGAAGAAGAAACAATCAGAAATATGTCTACACGCAGCAACATGGGCGCCTAGTTAGAGTTCAAACAAAAACAGATCTATCAGAAGCAGTCAGTGTTGATTTATTTATGATGTAACTTCTGCAACTCGGTATTTCAGGATCATAAGAAGTGTTGTAAGAGGACACGTCGATGTATTTCATAGATTGTCAAGATGAATTGCATCCACTGGTGATGGGCCTGGACGCTCGACGTGAAGAGAGGACTTCATTCGTCATTTCTCGGGAAATAAAAGTTGTTTTTGTTCCGGGTGAAAAGCTTAAAACACAGAATTAACGGACCTGGTTCTCTAGACATCGTTTAGAGTTGCATTGGAAATGTAATTCATATACAACCTATGAACCGACCAGAAGTAACTCTCTTTGATCCAAACTGCCCATCAGGCGCCTTCTTCCTCTTTTTAGCTCATATTGCAGCATCACCGTCGTCACATCCGCTCTCAACACGTACGACTATCACGACTCAGCTCTCCGGAGGTCTCTCCGAAATACGAGGCACGTTGGAGGGAAAATTGATTTGGCAAAAGAAAAAATAAATGACAACAAACCAGCAAAAAGTTATGAAGCATAAACCCCCCAGAAACACCTTGAAGAGGAGGATATAAAATGTATCCGCAGGGAGATGTTCCTTTCAAAATGGATAAAAAAAAGAGAGGCTCATGGAGGGTCACTGCACCGCTGACTCAAGATGCCGTATCTCCACACGGGGGAGCGGATCGACCGATACCGGCAGATGGAGAGATGGAGTGATGGACAGGATTGCGCGGTTGGACGAGCAGGTGGTTATGGGTCGTCCTCCATATGTCATTTTCTCCTTCGTGCGCATGTCCAAGATTTTACTGATCGGGCCGAGTTGTGGCTGCGAGCCACCATACGATGTTTTTTCCTGCTATGAGCCGCTGTGCAGCCTCAGATCCTCCTCAGCCTTTTAGCTCTCTGTTCCTGTTCCTCTACTCTTTCTTGAAAGGCTTGTGTCCGCTGTGGTTTGATTGATGAAGCAGTTTTTTAAGGTTTTTTGTTATTTTTTTCTTTTTACAAAACAAAACAGTAAAAACCACACCGGAGAAAGGAAGTTGCCAGAAATAGAGGGACACGCAGACAGGCGGATGGATGTGTGGAGAGTTGGCCTGGTACAAAGCTGGAGGGCAGCTGAAGGCCATCGGGCTCTTTAGTCGTAACACAGCGAGATGGAGAGATAGACAGGAGAGAGAAGGCTGCTTTTCAAAGACACTCACGAGTCACAGAGCCTTCAAAGGACAGAGTTGTGTTAGCAATGAGGAGGATGGATTTCTGAGGCACAAAGGACGAAGCCTTTCTTTAACATACTATCAGTCAGCTGCAGAAACAATTGACGAACGCCATCTTACTTTGTTGTATGAGGGTATTAATCCTTGGTGCTGTTTGCAAACCATTTCCCACAGACTGTATATAAGAAGGGGACCTAGTCATCGTGACCGTCACCCATTGGTTTGTGGACTGCCGTTACAAAGCCTCGAGTTCGACGCTTTGCCCGTCGCCATCTTGACTTTTTTGCAACCAGTGAACGGAGGTCACCATATTTGGACTGTGGAGGAGTGACGTAGAGACATTTCATGTTTTATGTCACCCGAAGGCCACCGTAGTTCTTCACATGCTTGTGAAGCTGTGGTAACTTGAGATACGGAGTGTAAAGCCGCCGTCTGACTTCCGTTGCTCCTCCAGTTATTATTCAGTAAGGAGGACCTCTGAGTGAGGAGAACGGCATCGCCACGGTTATGCACCTGGAGACTCACGTTACCACAATTTTTGGAAAGAGAGAAGCTGAGTGGAGGGATATTCAATTGCTTGCAATCTGCAACCACACCACTAGATGTCACTAAATCCTACGCAGCAACTGAACTTAAACAGCAACTGAAAACAAATATCAGAATAAACAAGAAAAAGAAGTTGAGTCAATACATCTTTTTGTCGTTTTCTTTTAGTCAAATCATCGGCAGCATTAAATCCTCATGTAATATATACAGAATGCACTGTTCAAATAAGACTGCAGTCAAATTGTTTGACTTTTTGACTTTACTGATCCAAATCAAAGATTCAGAGATCCAGAGTTCAGTCTTGGATTTAAAAGGTTTCATCCAGATGGAATCTGAGTCGATGGAGGTTAAATCCAGACTGCAGCGCAGTGATGAACTTCCACCAATGCGGCTATAAAACCTCCAGCCTCTGCTTGTTTAACTGAAAGATCGATACATCTACAGGTCTGCCAAGCTGCATTATGATGAGTATGGATGAGATCACGTTGCTCGTGGACTCGTCCTCCAGCAGAAGTCATGTGTTTTGGGGGAGGGGAGGGGCTGGGATTTATTCGGTTGGAGACTTTCAAAATATGCTGTATTTATGCTTATATTTTGCTGTGAAAGCAATGCATTCTGGGAGTCACAATGCTTGCTCCCATGATCTTTCTTTTCACAGTAATTTACTGCTTACTGCTGGCAAATTACTGTACATTTTGATTACAATAAGTAACTGTTTTTGTCTCATACGGTAGAAATTATTACAACGTATTACTGTATTCTTTGTTTACAGTAGGATGCTGTATTCTTGTGATACATAAGATATTCCGTAATTGTTATTGCTGCCAGTATTTTACTGTAATTTTACAGTAAAATGTGTTACAGTGGTCAAAGTTGCCTACTCCAGCTTTAAATGATGACAGATCATAAACAACACTATATAACACCATGACAGTCAGTAGTTACTCCCAAAACTGCAACAGGTCACTCAAGGACAAGGAAGTGTTTTAACAAAAGACTAAAGGCATCATTTTTCAAGCGGTGGCAGACATTGTGTGTGCTCCTCCATCATCCCTTCCAATGGTTGCCTTGAGGGTCAGAATTTGGAATTAAGGGCTTTTTCCAGGTATAAAATATTAACTGTTGCTCCCTCAGAGCTTTATTGTAAAACCTCCGCCGCCTGATCTCCATTCCCCGCTTCATAATCTGAGATGGAGTGTCTATATTCAGCACGGCGTGGCATTTAGCTCGCCCCTACATTCCTCGTAATTGTCAATTATTCTCAGAGCACGGAGCTCGGACACTTCGGCCAGACTGGAGCCATCATTAAACTGCCTGGCGTAGCAGAAAAGCATTGCCGGCCATGCCAGCGGCCCCAGCGGGTGGCATTTAAGGAGCAATCAGCCACAGGGCTGCATGTGTGTGTGTGTGAAACAGTCACATGGCAATCTGCTTCAGTGAGACCCATTCGCCGTTCATCACTATGTATTCGACGGAATATCTCACATGAAACAAATGAGCTTGACCTTTCGGGAAGGAGTCGCCTTTTCTTCTGCTGAAGAATATGATAAAAAAACCCTGATATGGCGCAGAGATGAGGAGCGTCTGTCGATGGAGAGAAACGAGGGGATACAGAGGAGAGGAGAAAAACCAGCGTCATCAGTCATGCACCCGCCTAAGTTTGACACCGGCTTGATGAGGGCAAAAATCAAGAGAGTGGCCTTAAAGGGAGTCGCTAAACACAAACATGATTATGATTCCAACAGACTTTTTACACAGCTAATTATTGTGATGTTACTGAACTCTTCAGCAGCAGAAAAAATGTTGCCATGAATATGTTTTGCAGAAACACACAATGCCACATCGTCAACGTCGTGGAACGACTGGTTAGGTTTAGGCAACAACATTTTTTGGTTAAAGTTAGAAAAAATATAATGGTTTGTGTTTAAATAATCACGTAACAGCATATCGTAACAGCGTAACGTAACAGCGTAACGTAACAGCGTAACGTAACAGCGTAACCTAACAAAGTAACCTAACAACGTAATGTAACAACATAATGTAAGGTAACCTAACAACGGTCACTCCATATGCGTTACTCCAACATCGTAACGTAACACCGTAACGTAACACCGTAACGTAACACCGTAACGTAACGTTAAAGCGTAACGTAACAGCGTAACGTAACAGCGTAACGTAACACCGTAACGTAACAGCGTAACGTAACGTTAAAGCGTAACGTAACAGCGTAACGTAACAACGTAACCTAACAACGGTCACTCCATTATGCTACATCAGCTGCTCTAACCAAATGCAAAAACACCCACATTCAACACGATCCCTAGTTTGTCTGTTGAACACATTGATATTTTATTTTGAAAAATCCCTTGGAAGCCAATTGTTTGACAACAGATTGTTTCATGGAAGAACTGCTCATCTTGTGGATGTCATCCAGCCCATAAAACGTCAGTTTTCATGGGTCAGAGGCTCCTCGTGGCTGCAGATGGATGCACATCTAGTGCAATAAACTGAGAGGGGCGATGGACGGTGCAGCACACTTGGATTCAAATGAGGGGAAAGTAATTTGCGGTTGCAAATAAATGATTTAGAATTGTAGTGAATGGACGGACATGTTGATGCTGAGGCGGCGTTCTACTGAACACTTCCGCCTCCTGAGGACGGAGGGAAAGAGCTGCAGGACGTTGGCATACGTGCAGTTAAAAGTGGGACGTCTGTAGGTTCACACTCATGGTTTAATATCCTGACATAAGGCCGTTGGACCGTTCAGTGCTGCCCAGAAATTTTCTGATCCACCACCGCCGCGCTGCTATGAAACCATTAACAGAGGAAACGCTGTACTTACACAATTCCGCACTCATTTCAGCATGTATTAAACTCAGGCAGTAAACCACGCATGAAAGACTGCAATCTTCCTCCCCCCTCTTCTTCTTCGTCTTCCTCCTCCTCCTCCAACAACAACAAGAAAAACTAGAGAAACAGCGGCGGCCATATTCTAATTCCACGCCTGTCATAACATCCTGCCGGCTCCCTGGATGCCGCTCAGGTAGGGAGGAGAGGTAGGAGGTTACGGAGGCTCGCACATTATGGCAGCACATCTGCTCAGCTCAGACAACATCGCGTTGAGAGAGAAAGATGCTGTTTTTACTGTGTGGCCTCAAAATAAGCCCCGACACCAGCAGCAGCAGCAGCAGCAGCAGCAGCAGCAGCAGCAGCACCAGCAGCAGCAGCAGCAGCGCTGTGGGATGTCAAATCAATTCACAACGGCAAACTTCTCTCTGGATCCTGAGGTGATTTTGATAAATGAGACGTTTGACCATTTCAACACTGATGCAATTAAACCGGGTCTGTTATTAAAGATGCAATATGATGCAAGAGTTTTGTATGAACAAAAAAAAAACACCTGTTTCTTCAAATTAAATCACACTGAAGCTGCACATCACATATTCAACCAGTTTGACGAAATTACATTTATGTGTCATCAAGACATATTGCAGCAATTAAAGGCTTTCTGCTCTGAGACATTTTATATTTGGACCGGAATCGTGAGACTAAAATAGTGCCGGGTTCAGAGTGCTGACTGTGTACAGCTGCAGAGATGCAGTGCAGATATAATGAAGTCCATGCTTACTTTCAAATAAAGGTCAAATTATACAATAACTGACACTCGCATGGCAGAACTATTGTCTACTTTTTCTTTCTCTTTTCGGTTGAGAGTTCTTTGTACCTTGAACGACCATTAAAGCTGCAAACATACAGCTTTCCAGTGTTCTGCCGTTCTAAACTTATATACATTATTAAACTTAGGTTACGTACATAAATTCTGTTAATTTAACATAAGTTAATTTAAATTCAGTTATGGAAATCCAAACCATGTACTTTTGTTGTTTTGTTTCAATTCACAACATTAACCACAAGTTTAAAACTCAAACCGTTTCAATCATACTCATAAGAAACGCAGTGTAAACCCGTTCATAGAGAGAGAGAGGTGAATGAGCAGAGAGATAACTGTGTGTGCTTGTGTGTGTGAGAGAGAGAGAGAGAGAGAAGAGAGAGAGAGAGAGAGAGAGAGAGAGAGAGAGAGAGAGAGAGAGAGAGAGAGAGAGAGAGAGAGAGAGAGAGAGAGAGAGAGAGAGAGAGAGAGAGAGAGAGAAGAGAGAGAGAGAGAGAGAGAGAGAGAGAGAGAGAGAGAGAGAGAGAGAGAGAGAGAGGTGACAAAGGGAAATATAGTGATTGAGGTTGTATGTGAAGGATAGAGAGTGAGAGAGCTTTGTGGTGAAAGAGGTACAATCTAATGTAAATCTTCTACCAACTCTCCTTTATTATAGATCTTATTTGTAACCTTAAGGTTTTGTAAACATAAAATATACAATAAAAAACATTGATTCAGTGAATTATTGAGAATCAGAGAAAGTTATCATTAAATACCGAAGTATGAACAAGATATTACAGGCTGCAGTCAAGATACACACTGAGGTGGATTTCATTGTGATAAGTCAAATCTTTCTAAATATAATATGTCATCATCATATCTAGTGTCTTCAGCCTGTCACTAAATATGAACATTACATGAATCTGGTTCAGGAATTATTCAAAGAGATTTCAGTACTTTTATGTTTTCATCCTCCTTTTTCTTTTTATTAGTATTTGATGTCTTTTAAATTCTTTACAAAGAATGCTCCAGTGGATATAAATGTCTTATTCCTGTCACTTTGATCCACATGTGATATGAGTGTGTGTGTGTGTGTGTGTGTGTGTGTGTGTTAGGGAGTGAAGCAGAATGGTGTGTTTGATGTTCAAGTGCGTGTTTAACAGCTGGTGTGAGGACAAGTCTGTTCTCATAAGGAGAGGTTGAGGGAGGGAGAAAACGAGTGGAATAGTGGGATGAAGAGTGAGAGAAGAGGTTGTGTGTCTGTGTGTGTCTGTGTGTGTGTGTGTGTGTGTAAGGAAGAGAAAGAGAGAGGGAGAAAGAGTGAGCGAGCGGGGAGAGCGCTGAAACAGGAATAAAGCCGCGTACCACCGGGACTTCAACACGCACTGCGCCATTCTACCGACTCCATCTATCACTGTGCTCCGGCCCCAGCAGCAATGTGTGTGTGTGTGTGTGTGTGTGTGTGTGTTGAGGATGGAGGGATATTGTCGTCCGAGTTTAAAGCGAGAGCCACACACTGCAACGAAACACCATCACTGCATAGAGAAACCGTCCTCAGCCACCGGCTCGCTCTGTGTCGCCTCCGGAGCTTTGAAATAGATTTTCTGGTTTGATAAAACCCGATGAATCCAATTATCTCCGTACTTCTAATCCACCTTTTGAGAGATTAGAGCGGCAACGCCGACTGTGGTCTCCAGCATCAGCATCAAGGGATTCAACTTCACTGATCTGACTGTCGCTGTGTCTGACGGACGCCAATGACATCTCAGTGCTGACAGGTTTTTTGTACATCAGATAAAATCCTCCAAGATCAACGATTTGGACTATTAGAAGTTCAAGAGAAACATCTGAAAACCAGGATTTTTTGGGGTTTTATGGCAATCCATCCAAAAATTACAACCTTAAAGTGGCACTACTGGTAAAGTCAGGATAATACAAGTCATAAGAATAAATTGTTTGGGAACCGGAACTGTTCCAACTGCCATCTCATCAAATATCGACCGTTGGTGAGCGGCACTTAACGTCTGATACTGGCGCACTGAGGCACCCTTTCAACTAAGTCCAATATAAACCCAAACCGCGTCATTACTAAACTGACGTAGTATAAAAAGCGAGGAAGTCCACAAAGGGCGGGTGGGAGTGTTAGACGCACGGGTCAAACAAACACAGGACTTTTAGGAAGCCCGCTGTTTGTGTCCTGGGTGAATAAGTCAACCTTGACTTATTTTACCAGAGTTTACAACACGTATGAACTAAACCACCGCTAGTTACGTAACAAACCAAACACACTTATTTCATGTAACAGACATATTTATTTTAACCCCAGCTATACGATCTTTTCCTAAACCTAACCAAGTAGTCAAACACTGACTCTTGAGGGGAACATAGAGTCATAGTTTGAAAACGTAAAAGGCCAATCACCAAGCGTGAGAACGTGTTGGGGAACCATGAATGTCTTTACAAAGTGAAAACTTTGACCTGCTGGTGGCGCTAGAGGGAAAGTCAGGGAATCACCAAATGCAGCAGGTTTGATTCTGTGGAGACCACCGTGGTCGGTCCACCATGTGACCAGACGATCAGACCGTCTCCAGAGCCTTGCTGCTAGCATTGGCTAACAACTTTTTGCTTCTTCCCTCAGTCATCCCCCCTGTTTCCTCTTACTCCCTCCTTCATCCCTCCATCTCTCCCTCCCTCCCAGGTTTTCGATCGACTTGGTCTCTGTAGGATGGAAAGAAATCTGGAGTTTGTTCTGCATGACCAGGATCTGCAGCAGGCAGCAGTTTTAATGCAGCGATGTGTGTGTGTTAGTGTTTACTGGGGAGGTTGAGCTCAGGATATCCCCTCTTCCTCTAGAAGAGCCTTTCTTTCTTCCATTCTTCCTCTCTGTTATTTTCACCTCCTTTAGTCCCTCTGTTTGTCTGAATTTCCCTCCATTCACTTGACACCTTTCCTTTTTTCTGCTTTAGTGCTTCCTTCTTCCCCCTCAGCACATTCAGAGAGGTATTGGATGTTATATTTTGTTTTCTTTTACTTGTTTCAAGTGACCCAGACTGATGGAAAAATATTTCTGTCAGCATTTAGGATTTAATAAAAGAAGAATCAATTAATATTGTGGGTTTGTTTCATTTCTGTCATCAATCAAATCTTATAAAACTATACCATAGACACTGATAATACTACACTGATATTACCATAAAAAAGTCTGGTCTCACTACGTGTTACAAAGTTAACTACGTTAACTACGTTGTAACTATGTGTTACAACGTTAACTACGTTGTAACTACGTTGTAACTACGTTGTGACTACGTGTTACGTAGTTACAAAGTTAACCACGTGTTACAAAGTTAACTACGTGTTAACTACGTGTTACGTAGTTACAAAGTTAACCACGTGTTACAAAGTTACCACGTGTTACAAAGTTACCACGTGTTACACCGTTAACTACGTGTTACAACGTTAACCACGTGTTACAACGTTAACCTCGTGTTACACCGTTAACTACGTGTTACAACGTTAACCACGTGTTACAACGTTAACCTCGTGTTACAACGTTAACCACGTGTTACACCGTTAACTACGTGTTACAACGTTAACCACGTGTTACAACGCTAACCACGTGTTACAACGTTAACCACGTGTTACAAAGTTAACTACGTGTTAACTACGTGTTACGTAGTTACAAAGTTAACCACGTGTTACAAAGTTACCACGTGTTACAACGTTAACCACGTGTTACACCGTTAACTACGTGTTACAACGTTAACCACGTGTTACAACGTTAACCTCGTGTTACACCGTTAACTACGTGTTACAACGTTAACCACGTGTTACAACGTTAACCTCGTGTTACAACGCTAACCACGTGTTACACCGTTAACTACGTGTTACAACGTTAACCACGTGTTACAACGCTAACCACGTGTTACAACGTTAACCACGTGTTACAACGCTAACCACGTGTTACACCGTTAACTACGTGTTACAACGTTAACCTCGTGTTACACCGTTAACTACGTGTTACAACGTTAACCTCGTGTTACAACGCTAACCACGTGTTACACCGTTAACTACGTGTTACAACGTTAACCTCGTGTTACAACGCTAACCACGTGTTACACCGTTAACCACGTGTTACACCGTTAACTACGTGTTACAACGTTAACCACGTGTTACAACGTTAACCTCGTGTTACAACGCTAACCACGTGTTACACCGTTAACTACGTGTTACACCGTTAACTACGTGTTACACCGTTAACCACGTGTTACAACGTTAACCTCGTGTTACAACGCTAACCACGTGTTACACCGTTAACCTCGTGTTACAACGTTAACCACGTGTTACAACGTTAACCTCGTGTTACAACGCTAACCACGTGTTACACCGTTAACTACGTGTTACAACGTTAACCACGTGTTACAACGCTAACCACGTGTTACAAAGTTAACTACGTGTTAACTACGTGTTACGTAGTTACAAAGTTAACCACGTGTTACAAAGTTACCACGTGTTACAACGTTAACCACGTGTTACACCGTTAACTACGTGTTACAACGTTAACCACGTGTTACAACGTTAACCTCGTGTTACACCGTTAACTACGTGTTACAACGTTAACCACGTGTTACAACGTTAACCACGTGTTACAACGTTAACCTCGTGTTACAACGCTAACCACGTGTTACACCGTTAACTACGTGTTACAACGTTAACCACGTGTTACAACGCTAACCACGTGTTACAACGTTAACCACGTGTTACAACGCTAACCACGTGTTACACCGTTAACTACGTGTTACAACGTTAACCACGTGTTACAACGTTAACCTCGTGTTACAACGCTAACCACGTGTTACACCGTTAACCACGTGTTACACCGTTAACTACGTGTTACAACGTTAACCACGTGTTACAACGTTAACCTCGTGTTACAACGCTAACCACGTGTTACACCGTTAACTACGTGTTACACCGTTAACTACGTGTTACACCGTTAACTACGTGTTACAATGTTAACCACGTGTTACAACGCTAACCACGTGTTACAACGTTAACCACGTATTACAACGTTAACCACGTGTTACAACGCTAACCACGTGTTACAACGTTAACCACGTATTACAACGTTAACCTTGTGTTACAGTTAACCACGTGTTACACCGTTAACTACGTGTTACACCGTTAACTACGTGTTACAACGTTAACTACGTATTACAACATTAACTACGTATTACAACGTTAACTACTTTTATGGAAGTTAGAGAGCAGAGTGTGTTCTTTTTTTAAGCAACATTCATGGATGCCGTGGCTGCTGAGATCACACACATGCAAACACACACACATACACACACACACAGACACACACACACACACACACACATACACACACACACTACAGTTCAGTGTCACCACATCTGCTTTGGGCCTTGTTGCTCTGTGACCGCTGATGGTTCAGTTATATTAACACTAATGGATTTTCTGTGTAATGAATGAGCGTGAATTTCCCCTCATTGCTTGCAAACAGGCACGGCAGCAGCAGCGCCGCCGCGTTGTTATGCAAATGATCGCGGCAGTGATGCTCTCCTTCAAATGAAGTGTTTGAAATGGGAGACACGCTCAATGAGGCGGAGGCATTTCTAAACACTCAGCGGGCAGAAGGCTTTTCATTTTTCAAAGGATGTAAAAATGAAACTGTATTGGCACATAAATATCAAAATCCACACATTGAGCTGTATTACAAAGTCATATTAAGAATAATTGAGCTTACCATTGTTGTTTCAGCGATGGACCCAAAACTGTTGATAAAAATGTTGCAGGTTACGTTCACCGGCGGACCTGCAGAGAGGGAAAAGAGAGGGAAAGAGAGGGAAAGAGACGGAGGAGTGAGATTTCATCAGAAAGCGTTTTTTAATAACCTGCATGACATAAAACGTTTTTACACAAATAAACCGCACCAAGAAGTTGAAACCAAACACAGATTACATTTTCTGCAGAGCTTTAATGTTGTTAACATTGAGAGGAAGTTACGCCGGTTTTACCATCACAGAATCATTCCTGAAGTTGACCTCTAGTCTGAACTCACAGCGTGTTTTCACTTCATTGATCAGTGTGACGTTGTGTTTGTGTCGGATGTGCGCTGTGGTGAAGAGGGGTCAGTTTGCTCTGCTGGTTGAAAGGAGCAGTTCACGTCGATAGCAGAAATATATATCAATTTCAAGCTACATTGATTTGCTTTTTTTGCCACTTAGGGGAAGCTGCAAACACAACACTGACATATTATCACCTCATGTAGAGTGAACACGTTAGCAAACAGTTGTCTAATTAGACATCCAATTACACAGATCACTTTTCAACCCGGTCCCCTGCAAATTACGTTCCCATAGAAATAAATGACGGTGAAGATGGTGGAGAAGTTATGGTTACGATTGTGTTTGCAGTTTCAAACAGTGCGAAGTGGGAACGTTATTTTTAGGAGACAGGGCTGCACATTCGGGTGTGTCCATCTGATAAATATCTTCTTTTTCTTTAAGCTCTGGTTTGGTCTCCACCAACTCCGTAGACCAATATTTAAAGGTCTCCCCCAGCTCGTCTCTGACTTTGTCTGTCTGCACTGTGGAGCTTGGCAGGTAGCGCACAGTGGGTTCATCTGAAACCACCAAATACATCTGCAGGCTGTAAGAACAAAACAACGAAGTTGAAAGACGTTATAATACTCAAGAGCTGCGAGTAACTGCAGAGCTGGTTATATTTCTCTCTGGGCCCTTCAATATCAGACATAACCGTTTGATCTATTCCTGATATAAAGATACTGATTAATGCAGCTCTAAGATGTATTTCTACGTCATATCTCGTCCATGAGTGTTGCCTTTTCTCTGGCTTTAACATCACTTTCTTAATCCTGACTACAAAACTCTGATTGGCTTGAAAGGAGCCGTCCATGAGCACCAGACCTATTTCAATTGCTTTAGAAACACGTATTAAACCAGGGTTCTGAAATCCTCCCCTCCGAGCCGAGATACAGGCTTTTGAAAATTCGGTGGAACAGATTCAAATATTCAAATATACCAAAAACCACCTTGACTTGACGGTGTTTTCATTCTAATTTGTTTGTAATTTGATTCTTTCAGATCAGTTTTCCTTTTATTGTATTTCTTATCTGACCCGAGGTCAATTGTGTTTTGGTGCGTTTGCGTCCATGTGTGAGCGGATTGAAGCAGCAGAGAAGACTGAAGCTAAAGCGAGTCGATGACAGAAGGCAGGAAGTAAACAAAGTGAAAGAGAGTGACTCTCTGCTCTGGACTTAAATACTCCGGCGATGTCCGACTGCCTCACAACAGCAGCCAGTTTGTTCAGGAGTCGCTGTAAACGTCTCATTACAAAGAGCAGAAACTCAATTTCACATCAGTGTCATATCAAGGGAATTCATAATGACAAGAAATAGTCCCCCCCCCCCCTCACTCTCCTGTCAGAGATGAGATGCTGCTTTCAAGGTTGTTTTCAGACGAGTCAAAGTGGAAGTAAATAGCATTCGGGACCTTTTGCGGCCGCTCCATCGATTCGCCGCATTACCAGGTTTGTACAAACACAAATGCGATTACTTGGCGGCGGGAGTGGAGTCGCCGTGAGGAGGACGGCCAGACGAGGCAGCCGGGCTCTCATCTCTGTCCGCCAGCGGACATCATATTGACTTTAAATCACATTGAGTTACCCCTAAACTCTTGTCATCCAGGTGCTCGCTGCGTAGATGATGACAGAGACAACCGATGCTCCTGGCTCGCTTCCCTTACAGGAGCTGCTTTGCTGAGCAGAACTTCAAAGCATGGAAGGAACCAAGAGAAGTTTGGAGAACACCCTTTAAGAACGCCGTTTTACTAAATTATTTTAAAAGGTTTTGGAGTGAAAGGTATTGAAAATGTCTCCACCTGTTGACGTCTTTTTCAAAAAATACATTTTCTCCAACCTCGCCCAGAAAAGCTCTGGGTTCTCCTGGGTGTTGTTTTCCCTCCTGCTCAGCACTTTAAACGTTAAAGGGCGTAACGCATAATGAGCAGCGGCTAAAAAAAACGCTCACAAAGTGTTTTCTCATCCATTTATGTAAAACACACTTAATCCACTGTTTGCAGAGATTCATTAATGCTTCGTCATAATAACTCTTATACAAACAGGCCAGTCTTAGAATGCAAACTCTGCACTTTTTCACACATGTTTCTAAATGTATTGAAATATGTACAAAAAGGCACCGTCTGGGTCTTAGTCTGGGAAATAATCACATCGCATAGCATTACATTCTCAGCTCACTTTTTTTGTAACGTGATCACTGTAATCAGATTATATTTAATGCATTCTTCATCAGACAAAATGATATTTAGTATTGAGTGTATTTTTTGAAAAGTCAAGAGGCTGCATCGCAGTCATACTCTCACTCATGTTCACGTAAGTTAAGGTCAAACACACACACACACACACACACACACACACACACACAGAACTTGGACACAGAGGTTGCGTTTAATGTCCCTGGTTAAATTCAGTGTCTAATTCCACTCGCCGGCGGCTAGCGGGGAATGAAGCAAGGGGTCTGGATTACTTTGATGGCCAATTACTCTCCCTGTCACAGTCTGAGGACTGCTGGAGGCCACTGGGGAGGAATATAATCTGAGAGTCATTCACACACACACACACAAACACACACACACACACACACGAGCACGCAACTGTGGTTAAGCCATAGAGGAGAATCATAGGGTTGAAGATGCACTGCTGAGAGGGGGAAAAATCATTAAAAGTAGCCGGAGGCGGTCGCTCCCCATACGTGACTTACATGTATAGCATCTAATTAGAACAAACAATAGATTACTCACAGGACTGCGTGAGGTAATAAAGATGGAAGGGGAAAACAAAAGTTCAGATATTAAATCAACCAGGTTTTGCTTTTACATGAAAACTGGCTGCAGATGAAATGAGTTTGTTCCACAGAAGCTAAAGACAAATAGTTGTTTACCGAAGCTGAATGAACACAGCGAGACACTTAAACTGCCAAGATCAGAGGTTCAATTACCTCAAAGGTGAAAGATAACTGATGCTAGAACTAAAGGAACTATGGAAACCTAATGGTGCTGACCAAGCGTGCATCCTGGAGAGACACTGAGGGCGTGTAGATCTTCGGATGTCTATAACTATCCTACAGAAAACGTAGAAAACACCGCAAAAGAACCTAAAAAAGAAGTGACACGAGAGGGTGGAGCTAAATACAACCAAATGCTGAGTAGGACATTTTTTAGGCAGCCCAGTTAACTTTCATGAAGTGAAAACACAAAAGGTTTGAAGTTGTAAGACGAAAACACGGAAAACTCCCAGACCGGACAACGCCGTGGTAGAGACCTGTCAATCCCATTAAGCCCCGCCCCTAAAGCAGCTTTATGGTCTGTGTGACTCTAAATGGACCATCATTTACTAAATGAACATCATGCTGTATTGAAGAAGACTTGAAACTAGAGATTGAGACCATAAACTCATGTTTACAATGTTTACTGAGGTAATAAATCAAGAGAGAAGTAGAGTCATTTTCTCATAGACTTCTATACAACCAGAGGAGTCACCCCCTGGTGGACACTAGAGAGAATGCAGCTTTAAGACACTTAAGCTTCCATTTTCAGACCCGGAGGTTTTGCTGCCTGGTGTAGACGCCCTTGGAGATAAATGCGCTCTAGAAGCTTCTTGGTAAATAATCACCTCGGCTACACACACGCCTGACTGCGTCTGTGTGATGTATACGGGCTCGACAAACCCGGTGAGCACAAGCTCTGATATGTCTGAGTACATCAGAGGGTTTATCCATAAACCAGCTGGTGTTACATTATCGCTGTGTTTTTTTCTTTTCCTCTCAGAATGGCTTTTTCAGGCCTAACTCAAGTCCTCTGACACATTTCCCCCCCCTGCATCCTGGCTTTGTTCAAAATCCTCCCTTCAAAGTGTCTCTCGCTCCGCGGCAGGCGAGCAGAGGGGATATCATAATTTGTCTTCGTTTGACGTCCCTCGCAGCGCGTGATGCAAAGAAAAGGGGAGGAGAAGCTAATACCCCCCCCCCCCCATGTAAACCTCCTCCTTCTGCTTCTCCCCCTCTTTTCTGCCACAGCAGTTCATTTAATAACCACCCAGAGAAGGAGAGAGAGAGAGAGCGAGAGAGAGAGAGACGGGTTTGCTTTACAGCTTTCCAATAAAGGCAGAAGACGTGGGTGAAGCAGAAAAAGACGGAAAGGAGGAAGAGGCGACAGCTCATTAACTGTCATGGAGCACGGGCTGGCAGTGTGACTCACAGGCTACTGTAACTACACACTTATATTTGCCTTGGTGTGTGTGTGTGTGTGTGTGTGTGTGTGTGTGTGTGTGTGCCAAATGGCCTGAGCTACACACACACACGTATCTGTACTTCTATACACTACTTTAAGGACACTCGATGACATAATGCATTCCCTAGCTTCTTATAAATGAAGGATTCTCACTAAAACCTTGTTTACAACGATGGACGTTTAGTCTACAAAATGTAACGCTATACACATAATGAGTATACACAAACAACACACACACACACAAATGATGAAGTGACAAACACACACACAAACAGCACTTGCATTGAATCTGCACACATATAAGTGTACAAACACACCGAGGACAAACACGTACAGGAGCAAATGAGCAAACACGCTCGATAAACAAATTACATGGATACACACACACACACACACACACACACACACACATATACATACACACACCGCTTATGCTAAAGTGTACAGATGGAGCTGCAGGTGCATCGGGGCGTGCTTGGACACGTACAGTACGCATGGAGCTCACACGCTGCACCGCACTCTCACAAAACACATTTTAGCGCTCATGAACATGCAGCTTCACACGGATACATACCGTCCACACGCCTCATCGCCTCTTCAACCTTTTGTTGCAGCTGATAACATCTAAATATGATGCACACGGGCCTCGTCCCCCCTGTGTGCATCCAAAAGTTTGTCCCTGCTGGCCACCGTACATCGAATCAACACTAAGCTTAATCCACTGCCGGGATGATTAAATATCTAAGAAACGTTAAACTGACTCTAACATCCAGACTATGAACACAATTCTGATTGTAGTTCATAGAACTGCTCTGACAATGGTGAGGGTTTCATATTTTATATGGAAGAAGTGCATGAATTATTTAGACGATTCTGTGAATGTTCTTGTGAGATAAATTCCTTCCCTACCAGCCTTTGGCATGTGCACTTAAAAAGTTCATTTCACTGAATAAACACACGCTCTCAAACACACACACACACACAATCTGACACACACACACACACACTGAGGCGGCCTGCTGAGGTGTAAATCCCCCCCCCCCCTTCTTCCACTGAACTCCACTTTCATTAAAAACAAGTGACTACAGCGATAAAGCAGGATGAAACGAACGGCTGGGCTCGGCCTCTCAGCACTTCTGCTAACAGCAGCCTCTTTACTGGAGAAAAGCTCTAAAGAGTCCCTGAGCTCTGTGTGTTTGATTTCTGGGTGAGATAGCGCTCAAAAACATCAGCTTTAGAGAGGAATCGTACGAGTCTGTTTCATTAAAATACACAGAGGGGCCCCGACTGGCTGCATTTCAAAATAAGACGTCTCCCTCCGTGTGAAGCTTCTGGAGGTTTTTGAGGTTTCATCAGCTGGTTGAAAGAGATCTTTATGTGTTGACGGGGAAAGTTTGAATCAACTTGTTATTCACTTTGTACTCTTTGTGTACACGGCTCCTTCCTTTAGCAGTATATTCACACACGGTTTTCCCTTTTAAAACTTTTGGTTTCATCCCTATCATTCTTTATAAATCCAAGATATTTGGATTTAGTTTTATTGTGCAAACAGCTCGAGGCTGAATGCATATTCAAGTGCAATAATGCAAGATGAGGACCACCAAACCGTGATATATGCTCGGTGTTAACCCAGCTGCAACACAGTCTCACTCCCAACAGTTTCCACTTGTTACGTATATTGTGTCTTTTTAAACAGAAAAGTTTCCGCTTTTTAGATGCATACCGTCTCTTTCAAAATAAAGTTCCAGCGTAGCTTTACTTATGTGACAAAACTACTTGGTTAGGTTGAGGAAAAGATTGTGGTTTAGATTAAAATACGTACATTTAGTACATAAAATAAGTCTGTTTGTTACATAACAGGCTTTAGTTACAGAAGTTCCATGTAGAAGGTAAAATAAGTTGACTTTTGGTTTCATATGGGACACAAACAGCGGTCTCCTGTGTGAAAGTCCCGTGTTTGTTCACAAAAATACTTCATGGTATATAAACCTGCAATATGTATTAAAAAAAAGAGTCCCAATAAAGTATATTTGGTGGACTGTACTGTATCGTCTCCTTTTTTTTTAGAAACACAGAACCTCTCTACTTTGCTCGCTGGCATCCGTTCAGCACATCGGTTCCCTCGAGAACCTTTTTGTTTTGGGAGTGTCTCGTTTGCTGGTCATCATCGTCTGCTCATTTTTCACCTCGCAGTCGAACTGACGCGGAGAAAAGAGTGTTTTGCTGGTTATCCAGTGAGTAGATGTGTCTAAATAGAGATGTATGAAGATGACAGCCTGATAAACTTGCCAGGGAAGTGCCTGTAATTGCTTTTTTTAATGATTAATAGTTGGGCAGACTTTCTCCTCCCCATCCTCCCGCCCTCAGCAGACTTGGAGCTTTTTTTTTTCTGCTGTCAACTTAACATCTCGTCCTCGTTGTGATTTTTTAAAAGGACGGTGAAACCGGCGGCGAGCTGCCAGCTGAGGACGCGAGGTGTGGACTGCAGACATGACGGCGCTTTCATTGTCTTTGTATCAACGCTATCACTGTTGAAAACTTGCCATATTTTTGGTTCTGCAGCTCATCGCGGCTCTAAGACAAGGCTTCCTCTTCCCACCGGCGCCGCTCTTATTACAAATGTATCCGCTCACGCCGTCGGAAGGCGCTTTGGATTCAAGCGTCCACTAAACAGCAGGTTTACGCCGCGTCCGCCAAACGCCATATGTCAGGACGATAAAGCAGGTGCACAGAGGCCGCGGGGAGCGTTACTGGTGCCAATATAGTGGTGAATCTCCAGTCCAGCGATGCCCAGTAAACAAACTCAATACGAACTGACGCGGCCTATGTGTGGCCTTTTATATGAAGCCATGAACAGAGAAGCATCTTTATGGTTTGAAATAACAAAATGAAAAACAACATCTGTTCACTTCCTCCTCTATTTCAACAAGCTAATCAACAAGCCTGTTACACCGAAGGGACCGATCGCATCCAGGAGTACGACAGCCAACACCTCTGCCTACATAAACACAGTTTATGGCTGAAACAGGGAGGATGCGTCATTCTTGCAGTGAATTCCGACCGACCAAAGCCTCATCCAAAACCGGATCCCTCTGTAAAATACAGTGTCATTTTGGAATTAGCTGTATTTTGTCATTGAGGCGTGAGACACGTGAACACTTCTCTCAACATCCTCCGTACCTCACTTCAGAGTCGGCTTCTGCTAATAGATATATTACATAAAATGTCCCTTCAATGCACCGAAAACAAAAAGATCCACCATTTCTGTTTGGTTTCCCGTTGAGTCTTTGGCTCACAAACATACTCTTCTGGCCCCCCCCCACGAACCTCCAGCGAGGCTCAGAGGTCTCATCAGCATCAATCTGGGGCTCGCTGCAGCCGCCCTCGAGCCTCTGGTGGTGCCTTGATCCCCATCTGCCAACAATGACTCAGCCCAACAATAGCCGGCGGACTTCCTCGCCAAACAGAACTGGTCTAAACCACTGCAGCGCTGAGAGCCGTCACAGCTCACTTCATGCTGAGGACGGAGGAAGATGTGCGTGTCTGAGGAGCAGATTTAACTTTTGATGAGCTCAGGAAGTCAGACTGCCAGATGTTGTTAGTGGAGGAAGTTAAATCAGACGAGTTCATTTCGGACTCTTGGAATAACTTCATGTTTTGAATAAGAGCAATATGCAAATGTTCTGTCAAACCAATTTGATTTAAATTTCATTAACTTATGCCATGTCATTGCATTTACTATCTTTAATAAAAAGATAGCATAACATTACTTTAGATGGAATATCAAACTGCTGTGCTCATTTTGGTACATGCTAATTTTGATAATATAATGTTTTGAAGAACGAGGTTCAAAGGAAAAAAACGGATAAATCTTTGGCAGCCTGGTCTTAATCCCGCAGCATCGATAATGTCATCTTGATACCAACACACACCTCACCCTTTATCGTCTGTATGAGACGCACCGGACGCTTATAGAAACTCGTAGTATAAAGAGTTCGAGATGGGTAGTGGACAGGATGAACAAACGTGGGACTTTTACTTCAGGGGGTCGGCGTTCATGTTGCGTGTGAAACCAAAAGATAAAGAGATTTTTTACTGGCGATGCTACGTCACGTCAAGCTACGCCATCGAGTCACGTGACGTTACTTCACTGGCTTATGTTATGTTTACAGACACATTCATTCAAAGCCAAACCATGAGTTTCTTTTCCCACCTAAACCTCAACGCCACCGTCTCACAGCATTAACCACGTGGAAAAACATTAATGCACAAAGTTTCAGCATCAAGATGCGACACAAAACACAGCGAGTAGAGATGAGAACACATCGCCTTTTGGAAGAAACCATAAAAACACATGGTGGTCATGGTGATTCATAGCGTTTGTTATCCATCTGCGGTGCTTACAGGTTTACAAGGTGGAGATGCAATCTTCCCACACTTGCAATTTTAAACTCACTCAGACCAAGAAGCCATATGTGACTGCAGTCCATACTTCTACAACAAAGAAAATGGCATGTTTTTGTTGTCACACCACAATTTTCTCACTGTTGCTTTGTTCACACAGTAACAAAGACATAAGGACACAGTTGGTTGTCATTGTTTGGTTGTTCTCCTCCAAATGTGAGGTTGAGGTGCAGCCCACCCGTCCTCGTGCTTTTACAAGAAGAAAGGCGCATAGGTGGTACAGCAGGGTACGCTGCGTTATCGGGCCTTAGGAGGGTTGTAAAACACAGGTATCTGGAGGATTGTATTGACCCCGCTCTCCTGTGCCTCCTCTCCTGAAGCCCAATTTGCAGTCCTCTAAGTGACACCTCAGCGCGGCGGCGGTGGGGTCGTATTTATCAACACACGGCACAGAGCTAAACAAAGCAGAGAAAAAGGAAAAGTCGCAGACTACAAATTATATGAATAATACTCTGAATTACGCAGGATCGCCTCTTTTTGCAATCGAGCTGCCTTCAGCAAAAAAATACTACAATGGCGATGAGACATTAAATATTTATAGGGCGTCGTCTGTAGGCTATATGGTCCGGGGAAAGCAGTTTTATTTTTTATTGCACTAATATATATCACCCACACATGCTCATGGAAGTTGAGGACCACGGCTCATTTTACACGCAGGGCGGAGGCTGCGAGAGCTTGACAGAGAAAAGAGAGAGAAGTGGAGTGTTGTTTTTCCTCCATTATGTCCGGACACGACAGCTGAGGAGGTGTTCATTTTGTTCTTATCCTCCATGCATAAACATCACAGCCAAAATGCCAGCGCGAGAAAAGAGAAAAAAAGGTCCCCCCTGGGAACTTTAAAGCATCATAAATCTCCTGCCTCGACAGTGAAACAGTGAAATAATGAACATTTTATCAAACGCTGAGAGCTTTATATTCCTGGAAGTTGCTCGGCTCAACTTCTAAAAAAGTTTGCTGAAAGTCATAAACCTGTTTCTCCACTATGCTTCAGGAAAAGGCCTCCGACTTATGCAAACCATGAATGCAATGTGTGTGTTTGCAGATATGTTGGCTGCCTCTTTGGTGGCATATTGAACTTTACCTTTTTACTACCTTCACTCTGAACATAAAATATTTGGTTCTGTAACGGTCACCAATGTTGGGTGATCAGGTCTGTTCACACTTCATCTCAAGGTTCTTGGTTGAGGTTGATGTCAGCGGTATGTGCAGGACAAATCCTGAACCCTAACCCGTTACTGATGAGCATATTTGGCTGTTGCATGTTGATAAGGAATACAACAACAACTGGGAGACTGCCGACCAGTCTCCAGAAAAAATGTTGGCATCCTACGGCAAACCTCGTGTTTTATTGACCCCGTTACGTAACAAACGCAGCAACTGTACCTAAAATAATGTTACCTAAAAAACGTCACGTAAAACAACGTCACGTAAAACAACTTCACGTAAAACAACGTCACGAAAAACAACGTCACGTAAAACAACGTCTCGTAAAACAAACGTCACGTAAAACAAACGTCTCGTAAAACAACGTCTCGTAAAACAAACGTCTCGTAAAACAACGTCACGTAAAACAACGTCTCGTAAAACAACGTCTCGTAAAACAACGTCACGTAAAACAACGTCTCGTAAAACAACGTCACGTAAAACAACGTCTCGTAAAACAACGTCTCGTAAAACAACGTCTCGTAAAACAACGTCTCGTAAAACAACGTCACTAAGGTTTCACACGGGTCCTGTTTGTTTGACCCAACCATCAGCCCTTAGTGGACTTTCTTGCTTGTTATACTTAATAACATAGCACAGAAATGTCATTAACGGACACTGGTTATATTACGTAATTTGCTCGGACCGAATACAAAAACGTCCACATTCAACTGATCCCGTTGTTTGCAGAAATGTGTACAATGCCAACATCTTTTTTCCTGGCTATACTGGGCTGTAAAAACAATACCCAGGCTTTATCTGCCTCTGAAATTGCTGCTGTATTATTCAAAGTCTTTCCTTCATTACATCCAGACACGACAACGGAGGAGGAGATGAACATGAAGAGTGTGAAACGCCGGGGGGGGAAACGCTTGAAGGAGAGGAAACATTAAAGCTCCGTCCGTCTCCTGACTCGACGATGAAAACACTATTGAAACAAGTCTTGTTTTTACCGCTCTTCTCTTCCTCGTGTCTACTCTCCTCCACAGCCATCTCCAACACCTGAACAAAGAACCTGTCTGCGTCGCACTCTTTGTTTGTTTCTGCCTTCATTCCCATGCAGATGCCGAAGACCTTCTTCCGTGCCGCATCCCTCTCCCTTTACCCAGACAGCTCTCATTATTCTCCCACATATAAAGGAGTGTACCTGGCTTCTCCTATAGAGAAACCCGTAAACCCGTTCTTTGGCTTAAAGCGAGGAGGTAAACAGTGCGGGTTGATCAGCGGCGGGCGGGAGGGGGAAACACTTCCTGTCACATTTTAATTGGAGTGGTGAGATGAGGAATAGTGTTTTTTTTCCAGCCGACATGTTCAACCATCCGTCATCGCCTCTTCAAGGAGTGAACTTTAGGGAAAAACTTCATTTTCGTCCCTGGCGAGGGAGGAGAAATGCTATTATGATATGTTTTACTCCTCCTCCTCCTCCTCCTCCTCTCCACTTCCCTCATCTCTCCTCCACCCTCTCTCCATGAATCTATTTCTTTCTCTTTTGTTTTTTTTGCCCTCATCTCATCATCACTCTGCTTCTTGCTTCCTCTCTCATTCGTATTCTCTCTTTCAGCCACAGGGCGCTCAAGTTTCATTACGACATGAAATGTATTCAAAGTGGGAGGCAGGAGAGGATGGAGAGACGGACGGATGCATGGCAGCCTGGTCAGAAGTCACCTGAGGCTGTGTGTACGTGTGTGTGTGTGTGTGTGTGTGTGTGTGTGTGTGTATCTTTGCATATTTACTCAAAATTGGCATTCATGCCTGCGAGCATTTTCAGTGTGTCGTTGTGTGCGCTGTATGTTTGCAGTGAGAATATTTGTGTGTGTGTGTCAGCATGTGCTTGCATGTGTGCATTTCCTCTCTCCCATTTCCCTTCTGTTTACACACACACACACACACACACACACACACACACACACACACTTATCCAGGCTTATAATCACGGGAAAGCCACCCCGTCTCTCAGAATGAATTAAGTCCCATTCATCAAAACAGAACTGCATTCTGAGTTGTGTTTTGAGGGAAACGTACGTTCTCCTGCAGTTTGAAACGTCGTTGTAAATTAAAACATAACGAACAAAATCTTTTGGTCTTTAGGTTCAGGCAACAATACTTGTTAGGTTTTGTAAAAACATCATGGTTTGGCATCAAGGTGAGGTAAAAGGAAAATGTTTTACGTTTAACACGACGTAAGCTAGTGTCCACAGATTTCTGTCGTTTTAAGCTTCGTCGATCAAAAACAGCTCCCGTTCCTCAAGAAACCGTATCGCCCCAACACATGATAGGGAACCACAAAGCCTGCAGTGAATACGTGAGCGGAGGTCCCGGACCTTGTGGGGCTTTGCAGACCGAGCTTTTGACCGACGGGCGGACATGACAGGCTGGCAGCGGCCTGACTGCAGACGGACAGAAATCAATAGCAGGTCTACGGCTGCGACACGGAGACGAGGTGACCGGAGCGTTATTCTCTCTGGATTACTGAAAGGTAGTGATGCTGCAAAGTGTGAGTGTGTGTGTGTGTGTGTGTGTGTGTGTGTCAGATAAAAAAATAAAGTGAAAATGTGAGCAGTGTAGTGTTTGTATTGGCACTGTACTCCTGTGTGTGTGTGTGTGAGTGTGTGTGTGAGAACATGAGCGTAGGTGTTTGCTTGATCCTTCCTGTTTGTTGTTTGCCCGACCGTGTGTTTGTGCAGATGGTCTGTTTGTCGTGTGTGTGTGTGTGTGTGTGTGTGTGTGTGTGTGTGTGCGTGTGTGTGTGTGTGTGTGACGGTCATCTGTGATTTAACGGCGTGTCGTGATGCTCCGCTGTTAGCTCGCTGCTTTAATCATCTTGAGAGGAAGGTGGATCGTCGTGTGAGATTAGCGGAGGCCTCATCCCTCAAACACTCGCATGCACTCCGTCCCCCCAACCTCACTGCTGAACACAGGTCCGTTTCACATCATCAGCTCCCCCCCCCACACACACACACACACACACACACACACACACACACACACACACACACACACACACACACACACACACACACATATATATAGAACAGAGCACACTTAATGAGAGACTCTGGAAGTGACATGAGATGCTGATGCTTCCTTAGAAAATGCAATATTAACACTTTAATCAAAATTCAAAAAGTTGTCTTTTCACTATTTGATTTTAATATATTTATACAAATATAAAATAACTGAAAGCCCCATTTTCAGTTATCTGTTTAATCAATATAGGAAAATGAATAAATTACTACATTTCTGTGTCATACTGATGTTGTGTTGTTTTCCCTGTAAACAACAACATTTGTCAAACGTTAAATCTAAGAGCTAGAAACAAATATTCACTAACTCAGAGAGCAGAAAGAAGCCGGAGAAGCTGATAAAGAAGCATTATTTGTAAAGCTGCAATGAATCATATAAGGAAACATTGAATCAATTCAAATCTAATGTTATGATTTAGTTATTTTAAATGTGTATCTGTAGATATATATTTATCTATTTATCTATTGGAGTATCTATCGATGGATCACACACCTTTATGTCATTGCATCCCGTCAACATGAATTCCTTTAAACACGAAAACAATATTCTTGGAACCGTGACCATGTCGTCCTGCTGACTGTAGATCAGCTAACATTCACATCTGGAGGGCGGGACGGAGGACTGGTTTTATGAGCATGCGTTGGCATTTCTGTATCGGAGGGGAGGCCCTGCATGTGTTCCCTACCTGCAGCCCCGTGCGGCCATGTTGTGCTCCGTGAAACCAGCCACTCGGAGGGTATTATGGGGGATATCCTGCTTTACATTCACCAGACTCTGTGCTCCAGCCTGCAGCAATCATTTTGCAGTGTTAGCTTTCTGCACCACTGTGCAATCACATTACAAAAGGTGCTCTCCATGAGACAGGCCCACTTGGAAAAGCATGAATCTACATAACAGCAGATTTTTTTTTTTTTATTTATTTTTTGCTCTCAATAAAAAAAAAAGTAAAATAACCGCAACACGCTTCAACCTGCAGTCGTCACATTAAAGTGTCGCCTCTCTGAAGCACTATGCAATCATATCACAAAGCCGTCCTCCATGAAACCGGGCACTTGGATAAGCGTAAATCTGCGCAGACAGATTGAATCCTCGGGGCCTTTTGCACGACACCGCGGGGGGGGGGGGCCCGGGATCTGTTAGCAGACCAATATCCCTTGGCCTAACAGTAATCTGCATAAAGCGGCGGTGCGAGGAGGTGAGTTATGTGTAATATGTGCTGAACATCCCACAACAGAAGGAGCCGAGCAGAGCCTCCTAATCAGGAGGAACGGCTGCTGCCGACGGCGGCCGCGCAGCGAAGCTTCGGCCTCCGACCGGCCGACTGGATTCTGCTGAACACGCTGGAAGAGATCCCCCCCCCCCCCGTTCTCTTTGCGTCCTATCTTTACTCTCCCTCCCCTCCTTCCTCCTACGTCTCCTCCTCGATGATGGCTTCCTCTCCCCGTCGAGTATGTGCTCTCCTCCAGGTTTATCTCTCCTCCATTCACTCGTTCCTCTGCCGTCGTTCTCTTTGTTGTCTTCATCTTTTCTTTCCTTTCTTTTTTTTTTTTACCTTTTTCTGTTACATCTCCTTTCCTTTGCTCTTACTTGTTCCCTTTCCTTCACCTCTTCATTCCTTTTGTGTCCGTCTCGTATCGTCCTTTCTTTAACATCACCGTCTCTTATTTTAATTTGATGTTCTCTATCGGTCCCTTGACGTCCTCTCCTCCTCTTTACTGTCCTTTAATTGAGTTTGTTTATTCATTGATTATTTTGGTCCCTTTTCTTTCTCTTCCTACATCATTTCATCTCCTCTCATTTCTCTTTCTCTCATTACCCTTTTCTTTGGATTCTTTGTCCTTTCCTCTCATTTGCATTTTTCTTTCCTCTGCACTCTCAGTCTCCTTTACTTCCTTTTCTCCTCTTGCATGTGACGTCTTTCCTCCCTTCCTCTTACATTAACCTAATCCTTTTTCCCTTCATGTCCCCTCCGCTTGTCCTCCCTTCTTAATAATTGACATTTTCACTGAAGTTTTCCAAAGCCGACGAGCTCTGCAGATTTAGGAGATGAGCCCGCACGCTGCTTCGCCGTAATAATTAGCGTTAGCGTTAGCGATGACAGAGAGCGAGGCGTGTGCTCGTCGATAAACATCGTTACGAGGAAAAGGTTGGAGGTTCTCCCGCTGAGGATAATAAAGGGAAATCAAGTCAAAGCACAGAAGGGAAATAAAATACTTTTTTATTGCTTGCTGTGCAAATTAAGAAACCGTGATCAGAACAAATCGATGAGCTTTAATCTCCGGGATGCCAACTCCTTTCTGATAAGTTGTTGGTTGTCGATCGAGCACTTTCAGGTGATTCAGCATCGGACGGACGTATTGGAGGTCAAGTTCTGTTTGTTACTGACGGAGAGCGCTTCATTCTCTCAGTGATGGAGGATTTTTTGTGTTTCGACAAAGTAAGATTGTTACTTAAAGTAACCGTGAGGATTAGTGTAGTCCTGATCCTGTGACCTCAATAAACGAGACCATCAGAGAGAAGATGCTCTGTTTCTATAGAGTTATTCTTAATGCTCGTCATCGGAGCCACCGGGTCAGATTCTGTGCAAAATTAGACAAAATCATGCAGGTTCACCAGAAAAACCTTCAGCTCAGACTCCAGCAGAGACCGGTCCACCGTGGACAGACCCAGATCCTCCATCAGAGACCGGTCCACCGTGGACAGACCCAGATCCTCCATCAGAGACCGGTCCACCGTGGACAGACCCAGATCCTCCATCAGAGACCGGTCCACCGTGGACAGACCCAGATCCTCCAGCAGAGACCGGTCCACCATGGACAGACCCAGATCCTCCAGCAGAGACCGGTCCACCATGGACAGACCCAGATCCTCCAGCAGAGACCGGTCCCAGATCCGGAGCTCCGGAGGGAGGAGGAGAGCTCAGCTCCCGGCAGCAGCAGCGTCTCCTTCTCCTCCTCTGGGAGTCAACACTGACACCACGCTGCTGGAGACCCAGGACGTATTGCTGGACCCGCTGGAGGGAAGGGAGGCAACGGGAGAACCAGAACCAGGACTGAGAGGCAGACTGTCAGACCTGCTGCAGTAACATGAGAGGTTTTAAAGGGACCCTGGTGCTCAGAAACACGACCACTTTACTCCACAGGGACCAACAGAAACAACACAAAATGAAAGCTTTTTAAAACAAAATATTATTTTTGAATCATACAGGTTATGATTAGCATACACACTGCAGTGTGTTAGCAAGAAAACAAGCCCTAGTGCGTTGATGTTAATATCCATGTGGCTACTTATTATTGTTGTGCATCTTATCACAACCAGCTAACCGAGGCATTTCACTATAAAACTGCAAAGCAGTTCTTACAAATATGTACATTCTGCAGCCATTTCCTGATAATGCCACGAGTCGCCACTTCAAATACTGTATCATGAGATGAAGATGGACGTCTCCTCTAACACATCTCTGAACTTCTCACGATTCTCCTCCTGTTTGAACATTAAAATGAGAAATTATTTCTTATTAGCTCTGCTTTTTTTTTTCTCCCCTCTTTCGAGTGCCGAGCCAGTGGGTAAGTTATGCAGCGCAGCAGCCTGGAGGCAGACGGCGCTGCTAATATAAAACGCTGTCTCCTGTGAAGCTGACAGTATTGGCCAGTGGAATAAGCTCAGGAGGTAATTGGGATCTTTAGTCTGCAAACCAACGGAGTCGCTCTCAATAGCATTAGTCACCCAGAGTAATCAGACACAAAAGGATCATATCTGCGGTGCTGTGCATAAAGACGTTGCTGAAGTTGAATTCTTTTTTTTGTTTTAATCTTCTTAAGCCGGGGCGGCCTCCAGTTCCCTGTTTGAGCATTGGGACCTCCAGAGTTTCCTCAGCATTGTTGCTATAATTACAAAGGAGCATTCTGTCTCCGTTGAAATAAGCTCTCATAAACTGTGTCTGGCTGCACTGCCCAAAAGGTTTGCCCCGTGCATCACCTCTGCTGTTTGCTCCATCACCAGCAGTAATTGTCTGGAAAGTCCTGCAGCGCTAATTGCAGGATGCACCACAATGTGTGTGTGTGTGTGTGTGTATGTGTGTGTGTGTGTGTGGTGGAGTGGGAGGGGGATTCCTCTCTGTGCATGTAAATTAGGGCCACATACACATTAGTCACGAGTGACAGGAGCCACTGTTTAAAGGGCTTGCTGTGCTACAAGCGTTAGCATGTTAAGCTAACGAGCCAAATGGGCCGAAAGAGATTCTTCAACACGGATCAACACGGAACAAATGATGAAGAATTACAGAGTAATTCTGCACTGTACTGCATAATGCTGTACTGTGCTATATAATACTGTACTGCATTGTACTATAGTATACCACACTATACTATGCTGTGCTATATTAAACAATAGTGACTGATTTTTAGGCTTCTTGTATCTTATATATTATATACTGTATAAATACACTAAATAAAGTAAAGTGCTTCTCTACTGTGCTTTACTATACTGCACTACTCTTTACATGTTATACTGCTCTATGCATACAGTTCTCTATTGTACTATACTGTACTTAGCTACTACTACTATACTATATCGTCTTACTCTCTACTCGTACTCGTGAAGTCACTCCTGAGAGTCGGCAGCTCTGAAGATGTTCACAGACTTTGTTAAGAAGCTCGTCTCTTCTCTGCAGAACCCAAACGCAGTTGTGGGTAAAACCTTTGAACTTAGCAAAGCACAAAGATGTACAACAACCGCACACAGATATTTGACTGCACACTAGAGTAACTTGTATGTTGCAATAGGTACTAATCTACTTTAGCATTGCTAAAGTAAAATACAAACGTGTGACCCTAATGCTGTACAACAGCTGGTGTAACTTAAAGCAGACTCCGTCCTTCTGGTCACGTCTCGGGCAGATGTCTTTCTTAGACCCGTGACTCACTATCAGAGCATCGTTTGGCACCCCAGTGTGGATTTAGTTCAACTTGACATTGACGGGAATAATTCTGTGTTATAGCTTCTATACTATACTCACATGCATACAGTACAATAAAGGGCTTGTTGCAAAGCCAAAGATGAACGTTTTCTCACTCATGGTGAGGACACACACAAGCCCAGTAAAAAAAAAAGAGGGAGACAAAATATAATATCTCAGAAAAGGTCGTATTTTTTTTTGCCAGAGAGAAGTGACAGTTTTATGGAAACCTGTGACAAACAGCCTAATATTTGGTGTTTTGGACGAACGAACTGTCACACTGAGCATGTTTTGCCATTAATGAAACAATTATGCGAGAAAATCTCTGCGTCAACACAATGAATTCATTAAAGCTTGAAATATTGCTCATGTTTGACAAACACCTTTCTTTTTTTTTTGCTTCATTTTTGCACCATGTTGATGAACATAACCTGCAACATTACATTATACTGAAAACCAAAAAAAAGGCATTTTAGTTTCCTCCACGTCTGTAAAAAGCCTCTTCATTGCATCGGGGTGGATCCCAGACACAAAACCTCGGTCAGGGAAGTAAAGAAGAAGCACCTTCACGCACGTGGAGGGTGCTGGCAGGACTGTGACCATCGTACACTGCGTGCACGAGTTAAACCGTGTTTCCTGTGTCGACTAATGGCGTAGCCGGGTCATCAAAAGGGGGGGGGGGGGCGCTATCGAGCCAATATGTCACATCGCAGCTGGACGCCCCAATCAGACTGACATTTTTGCCACGACTGCCTTGCGTGCCAAATTTCAAAAATCTTACCAGTATCCCAAGCACCTCCTTTTCACGATGAAAGACGTACGATAATAATAACAAACATGAGAAGAACAATAGGTCCTCCGCTCCGACTACGTTGGTGCTCGGGCCCTAAAAAAAGGGGGAAAAAGAAAAAGGAAAGTACCTTTCTTGTGAGTAGCTTCATTTTTGGAGCCTTTGGGGTCTAATAAAAAAAAGATCAGAATTAAACACAGCATATTCTAACAACACGTTAGCAACTGTACGTTGTTTGTCCTCGTTAAGGAAAACAACCGCTTAAGTCTATCAAGGAGCGAACAAGACAGCAAGGCTGGATTATCTACGGCGTCGCACTGCTGCCAACACTCAGCGGGGGGGGAGTGTATGGCAGTGGGGGGAGGGGGCAGGGAGGAGAAGAGGGTGGGGGGCAACATACTGTGAAGGCAATAGCAGGAAGGAGGGATGCACGAGTCTGTATAGAGGAACAATCGTACTGCCATACTGCAGCGGGCGGCAGGAGAGGAGAGGCGATGCACTGAGATGATGAGCAAGGAGGGTTGCAATGCAGTTCTGTCAAGAGGAGCTTAAGTCAGTGCTAGCAAAATGCACTACAGTAGATGCAAAGAGGCCAGAGAGAGAGAGAGAGAGAGAGAGAGGGAGAGAGAGAGAGAGAGAGAGAGAGAGAGAGAGAGAGAGAGAGGGAGAGAGAGAGGGTGAGGAGAATGCAAAGACTACATGTCAACCTGGCTTCATTTTTGCCTCATTTGGCCTTCGAGGAAATTTTGGGCAACAAGTTGGTGAGTTGCTTATTATTCCGGAACAACTTGACGAACTCCCACATGAAATGATCCGGTCTGCTGACAAAGTCCCTCCCCCCCGTAGGAATGAACGATCTCTTACTTCTCTCTTTAGTTCTATAGGTTCTATACTTCCACCGCCTCTAAAATGTAAAACTTCAACCACTTCCATACGGGCCAAATAATATCAGCCATAATATCAATCACACTAATGTCAAGGAATTGGAAGTTAAAGCTGAACAATACACTCATGAATCATTGAAGAGCAGCGGTTTATCAGATTATTCTAGAGAGTTCAAGCCGGTTACAGAAAGTAAAGAGAAGTGTTACCGTCCATCGATCAGCAGATACTCAAGCAACCCGACAGCCTCTCTGTCTGCCCATCGCTCACTGGTCCTGTGTTCATAACATAGTAAGAATTAAAAGTCCCGTAACAACCTCGTGTCCTGTAAAGGTCGACCGGCGTTCAGCTCCTTCTGACCTTTAAACATTTAATGCTTTTTGAGCAAATCATGATCACATCTCTGTGTTTGACTGCCGATGTGTTTTCCCTGCAATCAATCCTCAGAAGTTAGAAATGTCACCACGCAGCCTTTGATCTCCATCACCATGAACAGCTTCATTCTGCACCTATTACTCTCAACTCTGCTCTGAGGCCAAACAAATGTGCCGTCACTACACACAGAGGACTTTTCTGTACTTGACAACTGCCATTGTGAGGGATGGTGACTACGCCGAGTAGAAGTCTGGGAGCGATATTGTAATCTGTCATTGTCAGCCAGGGGGGGGGGGGGGGGGGGGGGGGAAACGGCTCCTAAGATAGATGGAAAGTATTCGTGGTGACCATGAACTGTTGTAGACAGGTGACTTAAACTCTATAATCTCTCTGAATCCATGAAAGGCAATTTTTTTCCTCCCCTTCCTCCGGCACGCGGCGATCTCTCCGTGTCGGGGGTAAGCCCGGGCTTAGCCCCGCGGCAGGGCGGCCTGTCCAACATCTGAGCACCTGACTCTGGCATTAAATAACACACACAGCAGCTTTGGTTTCTGTGTGTGTGTGTGTGTGGGGGGGCTCTTCTTAGCTGGCAGCGAGGATCTCATAACGCGAGCTAATTACTAGCGCTGTGCAGAATCAATTCTCCCGGCTTTGTAGGGGAGCCTCGCCTTCGTGTTGGAAAACAAAGGATTCTTCTTCTGTTAAATGAGCACAGGGGTTTTCCCTAAATGTCCCCCCCCCCCCTCGTCTCTGGTTTACTCCCAGGTTGCCTGCAGCACAACAAGACACTTTTGCACACGTTTGCCATGTAGAGCGCGAAAAACAGCAGCGTGCCGCCTTCGTGATGGTGTCACAGCGGTAAACAATTATGCGTCAACCTCTCCGTCAGCCCTCTCACTCTGATGAGGTGGGCTTACACCTTTTCTTTTTTCCTCTGGTAATTAGAGGTGTGATGGGATTCCTCAGGAGGACTGATTGGCCCTTTTAAAAAAAGCAGCATTCGCCTCCTTATAGACTTATTAGCCATGGACCGGTGGACCGGTGGGCCGGTGGACGGCGGCGGCGGCGGCGTCGGGGAAGACGGAGTAAATGTAGCCGTCAACAGTTACTCACACATCCCAGATCAGCTGTGCATCAGCTGTGCATCGCCTCCAGTTAAAAGAGATTCAGCGTTTTTGTTGTTGTTGCTATCTTTAGATCAAGAAGGAACAATAACGGACGTGAGGTATTTATAGCAAACCGCGTGACCGAAGAGCTCAACGGTTTCAACAACACGGCGTATTTGACGGCGCTCTAATTATCAGCTTTACGTGTTTCAAACATCCTCGTTTCTTTTCATTGGCCCCGCTCCTCTACCCC